>NW_027438137.1:0-24853 GCF_965140245.1 Athene noctua
TCCGGCTAGCAGCTTCCCTGTGGCGGGGAAGTGCAAACGTACACGTTTTCGGCCGAAAACGCGTTTTCCGGCGAAAACGCACACCACGGCTCTTTCTGAGAAAAAGCAAGCACGGAGGACGAGAACCGCTTTTGCCCTGCGTAGCGTTCCGGGCAGCGGGTAGAACCAGGCAGAGAATTCCCGGCTAGCAGCTTCCCTGTGGCGGGGAAGTGCAAACGTACACGTTTTCGGCCGAAAACGCGTTTTCCGGCGAAAACGCACACCACGGCTCTTTCTGAGAAAAAGCAAGCACGGAGGACGAGAACCGCTTTTGCCCTGCGTAGCGTTCCGGGCAGCGGGTAGAACCAGGCAGAGAATTCCCGGCTAGCAGCTTCCCTGTGGCGGGGAAGTGCAAACGTACACGTTTTCGGCCGAAAACGCGTTTTCCGGCGAAAACGCACACCACGGCTCTTTCTGAGAAAAAGCAAGCACGGAGGACGAGAACCGCTTTTGCCCTGCGTAGCGTTCCGGGCAGCGGGTAGAACCAGGCAGAGAATTCCCGGCTAGCAGCTTCCCTGTGGCGGGGAAGTGCAAACGTACACGTTTTCGGCCGAAAACGCGTTTTCCGGCGAAAACGCACACCACGGCTCTTTCTGAGAAAAAGCAAGCACGGAGGACGAGAACCGCTTTTGCCCTGCGTAGCGTTCCGGGCAGCGGGTAGAACCAGGCAGAGAATTCCCGGCTAGCAGCTTCCCTGTGGCGGGGAAGTGCAAACGTACACGTTTTCGGCCGAAAACGCGTTTTCCGGCGAAAACGCACACCACGGCTCTTTCTGAGAAAAAGCAAGCACGGAGGACGAGAACCGCTTTTGCCCTGCGTAGCGTTCCGGGCAGCGGGTAGAACCAGGCAGAGAATTCCCGGCTAGCAGCTTCCCTGTGGCGGGGAAGTGCAAACGTACACGTTTTCGGCCGAAAACGCGTTTTCCGGCGAAAACGCACACCACGGCTCTTTCTGAGAAAAAGCAAGCACGGAGGACGAGAACCGCTTTTGCCCTGCGTAGCGTTCCGGGCAGCGGGTAGAACCAGGCAGAGAATTCCCGGCTAGCAGCTTCCCTGTGGCGGGGAAGTGCAAACGTACACGTTTTCGGCCGAAAACGCGTTTTCCGGCGAAAACGCACACCACGGCTCTTTCTGAGAAAAAGCAAGCACGGAGGACGAGAACCGCTTTTGCCCTGCGTAGCGTTCCGGGCAGCGGGTAGAACCAGGCAGAGAATTCCCGGCTAGCAGTTTCCCTGTGGCGGGGAAGTGCAAACGTACACCTTTTCGGCCGAAAACGCGTTTTCCGGCGAAATCGCACACCACGGCTCTTTCTGAGAAAAAGCAAGCACGGAGGACGAGAACCGCTTTTGCCCTGCGTAGCGTTCCGGGCAGCGGGTAGAACCAGGCAGAGAATTCCCGGCTAGCAGCTTCCCTGTGGCGGGGAAGTGCAAACGTACACGTTTTCGGCCGAAAACGCGTTTTCCGGCGAAAACGCACACCACGGCTCTTTCTGAGAAAAAGCAAGCACGGAGGACGAGAACCGCTTTTGCCCTGCGTAGCGTTCCGGGCAGCGGGTAGAACCAGGCAGAGAATTCCCGGCTAGCAGCTTCCCTGTGGCGGGGAAGTGCAAACGTACACGTTTTCGGCCGAAAACGCGTTTTCCGGCGAAAACGCACACCACGGCTCTTTCTGAGAAAAAGCAAGCACGGAGGACGAGAACCGCTTTTGCCCTGCGTAGCGTTCCGGGCAGCGGGTAGAACCAGGCAGAGAATTCCCGGCTAGCAGCTTCCCTGTGGCGGGGAAGTGCAAACGTACACGTTTTCGGCCGAAAACGCGTTTTCCGGCGAAAACGCACACCACGGCTCTTTCTGAGAAAAAGCAAGCACGGAGGACGAGAACCGCTTTTGCCCTGCGTAGCGTTCCGGGCAGCGGGTAGAACCAGGCAGAGAATTCCCGGCTAGCAGCTTCCCTGTGGCGGGGAAGTGCAAACGTACACGTTTTCGGCCGAAAACGCGTTTTCCGGCGAAAACGCACACCACGGCTCTTTCTGAGAAAAAGCAAGCACGGAGGACGAGAACCGCTTTTGCCCTGCGTAGCGTTCCGGGCAGCGGGTAGAACCAGGCAGAGAATTCCCGGCTAGCAGCTTCCCTGTGGCGGGGAAGTGCAAACGTACACGTTTTCGGCCGAAAACGCGTTTTCCGGCGAAAACGCACACCACGGCTCTTTCTGAGAAAAAGCAAGCACGGAGGACGAGAACCGCTTTTGCCCTGCGTAGCGTTCCGGGCAGCGGGTAGAACCAGGCAGAGAATTCCCGGCTAGCAGCTTCCCTGTGGCGGGGAAGTGCAAACGTACACGTTTTCGGCCGAAAACGCGTTTTCCGGCGAAAACGCACACCACGGCTCTTTCTGAGAAAAAGCAAGCACGGAGGACGAGAACCGCTTTTGCCCTGCGTAGCGTTCCGGGCAGCGGGTAGAACCAGGCAGAGAATTCCCGGCTAGCAGCTTCCCTGTGGCGGGGAAGTGCAAACGTACACGTTTTCGGCCGAAAACGCGTTTTCCGGCGAAAACGCACACCACGGCTCTTTCTGAGAAAAAGCAAGCACGGAGGACGAGAACCGCTTTTGCCCTGCGTAGCGTTCCGGGCAGCGGGTAGAACCAGGCAGAGAATTCCCGGCTAGCAGCTTCCCTGTGGCGGGGAAGTGCAAACGTACACGTTTTCGGCCGAAAACGCGTTTTCCGGCGAAAACGCACACCACGGCTCTTTCTGAGAAAAAGCAAGCACGGAGGACGAGAACCGCTTTTGCCCTGCGTAGCGTTCCGGGCAGCGGGTAGAACCAGGCAGAGAATTCCCGGCTAGCAGCTTCCCTGTGGCGGGGAAGTGCAAACGTACACGTTTTCGGCCGAAAACGCGTTTTCCGGCGAAAACGCACACCACGGCTCTTTCTGAGAAAAAGCAAGCACGGAGGACGAGAACCGCTTTTGCCCTGCGTAGCGTTCCGGGCAGCGGGTAGAACCAGGCAGAGAATTCCCGGCTAGCAGCTTCCCTGTGGCGGGGAAGTGCAAACGTACACGTTTTCGGCCGAAAACGCGTTTTCCGGCGAAAACGCACACCACGGCTCTTTCTGAGAAAAAGCAAGCACGGAGGACGAGAACCGCTTTTGCCCTGCGTAGCGTTCCGGGCAGCGGGTAGAACCAGGCAGAGAATTCCCGGCTAGCAGCTTCCCTGTGGCGGGGAAGTGCAAACGTACACGTTTTCGGCCGAAAACGCGTTTTCCGGCGAAAACGCACACCACGGCTCTTTCTGAGAAAAAGCAAGCACGGAGGACGAGAACCGCTTTTGCCCTGCGTAGCGTTCCGGGCAGCGGGTAGAACCAGGCAGAGAATTCCCGGCTAGCAGCTTCCCTGTGGCGGGGAAGTGCAAACGTACACGTTTTCGGCCGAAAACGCGTTTTCCGGCGAAAACGCACACCACGGCTCTTTCTGAGAAAAAGCAAGCACGGAGGACGAGAACCGCTTTTGCCCTGCGTAGCGTTCCGGGCAGCGGGTAGAACCAGGCAGAGAATTCCCGGCTAGCAGCTTCCCTGTGGCGGGGAAGTGCAAACGTACACGTTTTCGGCCGAAAACGCGTTTTCCGGCGAAAACGCACACCACGGCTCTTTCTGAGAAAAAGCAAGCACGGAGGACGAGAACCGCTTTTGCCCTGCGTAGCGTTCCGGGCAGCGGGTAGAACCAGGCAGAGAATTCCCGGCTAGCAGCTTCCCTGTGGCGGGGAAGTGCAAACGTACACGTTTTCGGCCGAAAACGCGTTTTCCGGCGAAAACGCACACCACGGCTCTTTCTGAGAAAAAGCAAGCACGGAGGACGAGAACCGCTTTTGCCCTGCGTAGCGTTCCGGGCAGCGGGTAGAACCAGGCAGAGAATTCCCGGCTAGCAGCTTCCCTGTGGCGGGGAAGTGCAAACGTACACGTTTTCGGCCGAAAACGCGTTTTCCGGCGAAAACGCACACCACGGCTCTTTCTGAGAAAAAGCAAGCACGGAGGACGAGAACCGCTTTTGCCCTGCGTAGCGTTCCGGGCAGCGGGTAGAACCAGGCAGAGAATTCCCGGCTAGCAGCTTCCCTGTGGCGGGGAAGTGCAAACGTACACGTTTTCGGCCGAAAACGCGTTTTCCGGCGAAAACGCACACCACGGCTCTTTCTGAGAAAAAGCAAGCACGGAGGACGAGAACCGCTTTTGCCCTGCGTAGCGTTCCGGGCAGCGGGTAGAACCAGGCAGAGAATTCCCGGCTAGCAGCTTCCCTGTGGCGGGGAAGTGCAAACGTACACGTTTTCGGCCGAAAACGCGTTTTCCGGCGAAAACGCACACCACGGCTCTTTCTGAGAAAAAGCAAGCACGGAGGACGAGAACCGCTTTTGCCCTGCGTAGCGTTCCGGGCAGCGGGTAGAACCAGGCAGAGAATTCCCGGCTAGCAGCTTCCCTGTGGCGGGGAAGTGCAAACGTACACGTTTTCGGCCGAAAACGCGTTTTCCGGCGAAAACGCACACCACGGCTCTTTCTGAGAAAAAGCAAGCACGGAGGACGAGAACCGCTTTTGCCCTGCGTAGCGTTCCGGGCAGCGGGTAGAACCAGGCAGAGAATTCCCGGCTAGCAGCTTCCCTGTGGCGGGGAAGTGCAAACGTACACGTTTTCGGCCGAAAACGCGTTTTCCGGCGAAAACGCACACCACGGCTCTTTCTGAGAAAAAGCAAGCACGGAGGACGAGAACCGCTTTTGCCCTGCGTAGCGTTCCGGGCAGCGGGTAGAACCAGGCAGAGAATTCCCGGCTAGCAGCTTCCCTGTGGCGGGGAAGTGCAAACGTACACGTTTTCGGCCGAAAACGCGTTTTCCGGCGAAAACGCACACCACGGCTCTTTCTGAGAAAAAGCAAGCACGGAGGACGAGAACCGCTTTTGCCCTGCGTAGCGTTCCGGGCAGCGGGTAGAACCAGGCAGAGAATTCCCGGCTAGCAGCTTCCCTGTGGCGGGGAAGTGCAAACGTACACGTTTTCGGCCGAAAACGCGTTTTCCGGCGAAAACGCACACCACGGCTCTTTCTGAGAAAAAGCAAGCACGGAGGACGAGAACCGCTTTTGCCCTGCGTAGCGTTCCGGGCAGCGGGTAGAACCAGGCAGAGAATTCCCGGCTAGCAGCTTCCCTGTGGCGGGGAAGTGCAAACGTACACGTTTTCGGCCGAAAACGCGTTTTCCGGCGAAAACGCACACCACGGCTCTTTCTGAGAAAAAGCAAGCACGGAGGACGAGAACCGCTTTTGCCCTGCGTAGCGTTCCGGGCAGCGGGTAGAACCAGGCAGAGAATTCCCGGCTAGCAGCTTCCCTGTGGCGGGGAAGTGCAAACGTACACGTTTTCGGCCGAAAACGCGTTTTCCGGCGAAAACGCACACCACGGCTCTTTCTGAGAAAAAGCAAGCACGGAGGACGAGAACCGCTTTTGCCCTGCGTAGCGTTCCGGGCAGCGGGTAGAACCAGGCAGAGAATTCCCGGCTAGCAGCTTCCCTGTGGCGGGGAAGTGCAAACGTACACGTTTTCGGCCGAAAACGCGTTTTCCGGCGAAAACGCACACCACGGCTCTTTCTGAGAAAAAGCAAGCACGGAGGACGAGAACCGCTTTTGCCCTGCGTAGCGTTCCGGGCAGCGGGTAGAACCAGGCAGAGAATTCCCGGCTAGCAGCTTCCCTGTGGCGGGGAAGTGCAAACGTACACGTTTTCGGCCGAAAACGCGTTTTCCGGCGAAAACGCACACCACGGCTCTTTCTGAGAAAAAGCAAGCACGGAGGACGAGAACCGCTTTTGCCCTGCGTAGCGTTCCGGGCAGCGGGTAGAACCAGGCAGAGAATTCCCGGCTAGCAGCTTCCCTGTGGCGGGGAAGTGCAAACGTACACGTTTTCGGCCGAAAACGCGTTTTCCGGCGAAAACGCACACCACGGCTCTTTCTGAGAAAAAGCAAGCACGGAGGACGAGAACCGCTTTTGCCCTGCGTAGCGTTCCGGGCAGCGGGTAGAACCAGGCAGAGAATTCCCGGCTAGCAGCTTCCCTGTGGCGGGGAAGTGCAAAGTACCGTTTTCGGCCGAAAACGCGTTTTCCGGCGAAAACGCACACCACGGCTCTTTCTGAGAAAAAGCAAGCACGGAGGACGAGAACCGCTTTTGCCCTGCGTAGCGTTCCGGGCAGCGGGTAGAACCAGGCAGAGAAAGAATTCCCGGCTAGCAGCTTCCCTGTGGCGGGGAAGTGCAAACGTACACGTTTTCGGCCGAAAACGCGTTTTCCGGCGAAAACGCACACCACGGCTCTTTCTGAGAAAAAGCAAGCACGGAGGACGAGAACCGCTTTTGCCCTGCGTAGCGTTCCGGGCAGCGGGTAGAACCAGGCAGAGAATTCCCGGCTAGCAGCTTCCCTGTGGCGGGGAAGTGCAAACGTACACGTTTTCGGCCGAAAACGCGTTTTCCGGCGAAAACGCACACCACGGCTCTTTCTGAGAAAAAGCAAGCACGGAGGACGAGAACCGCTTTTGCCCTGCGTAGCGTTCCGGGCAGCGGGTAGAACCAGGCAGAGAATTCCCGGCTAGCAGCTTCCCTGTGGCGGGGAAGTGCAAACGTACACGTTTTCGGCCGAAAACGCGTTTTCCGGCGAAAACGCACACCACGGCTCTTTCTGAGAAAAAGCAAGCACGGAGGACGAGAACCGCTTTTGCCCTGCGTAGCGTTCCGGGCAGCGGGTAGAACCAGGCAGAGAATTCCCGGCTAGCAGCTTCCCTGTGGCGGGGAAGTGCAAACGTACACGTTTTCGGCCGAAAACGCGTTTTCCGGCGAAAACGCACACCACGGCTCTTTCTGAGAAAAAGCAAGCACGGAGGACGAGAACCGCTTTTGCCCTGCGTAGCGTTCCGGGCAGCGGGTAGAACCAGGCAGAGAATTCCCGGCTAGCAGCTTCCCTGTGGCGGGGAAGTGCAAACGAACACGTTTTCGGACCGAAAACGCGTTTTCCGGCGAAAACGCACACCACGGCTCTTTCTGAGAAAAAGCAAGCACGGAGGACGAGAACCGCTTTTGCCCTGCGTAGCGTTCCGGGCAGCGGGTAGAACCAGGCAGAGAATTCCCGGCTAGCAGCTTCCCTGTGGCGGGGAAGTGCAAACGTACACGTTTTCGGCCGAAAACGCGTTTTCCGGCGAAAAGGCACACCACGGCTCTTTCTGAGAAAAAGCAAGCACGGAGGACGAGAACCGCTTTTGCCCTGCGTAGCGTTCCGGGCAGCGGGTAGAACCAGGCAGAGAATTCCCGGCTAGCAGCTTCCCTGTGGCGGGGAAGTGCAAACGTACACGTTTTCGGCCGAAAACGCGTTTTCCGGCGAAAACGCACACCACGGCTCTTTCTGAGAAAAAGCAAGCACGGAGGACGAGAACCGCTTTTGCCCTGCGTAGCGTTCCGGGCAGCGGGTAGAACCAGGCAGAGAATTCCCGGCTAGCAGCTTCCCTGTGGCGGGGAAGTGCAAACGTACACGTTTTCGGCCGAAAACGCGTTTTCCGGCGAAAACGCACACCACGGCTCTTTCTGAGAAAAAGCAAGCACGGAGGACGAGAACCGCTTTTGCCCTGCGTAGCGTTCCGGGTAGCGGGTAGAACCAGGCAGAGAATTCCCGGCTAGCAGCTTCCCTGTGGCGGGGAAGTGCAAACGTACACGTTTTCGGCCGAAAACGCGTTTTCCGGCGAAAACGCACACCACGGCTCTTTCTGAGAAAAAGCAAGCACCGAGGACGAGAACCGCTTTTGCCCTGCGTAGCGTTCCGGGCAGCGGGTAGAACCAGGCAGAGAATTCCCGGCTAGCAGCTTCCCTGTGGCGGGGAAGTGCAAACGTACACGTTTTCGGCCGAAAACGCGTTTTCCGGCGAAAACGCACACCACGGCTCTTTCTGAGAAAAAGCAAGCACGGAGGACGAGAACCGCTTTTGCCCTGCGTAGCGTTCCGGGCAGCGGGTAGAACCAGGCAGAGAATTCCCGGCTAGCAGCTTCCCTGTGGCGGGGAAGTGCAAACGTACACGTTTTCGGCCGAAAACGCGTTTTCCGGCGAAAAGGCACACCACGGCTCTTTCTGAGAAAAGGCAAGCACGGAGGACGAGAACCGCTTTTGCCCTGCGTAGCGTTCCGGGCAGCGGGTAGAACCAGGCAGAGAATTCCGGCTAGCAGCTTCCCTGTGGCGGGGAAGTGCAAACGTACACGTTTTCGGCCGAAAACGCGTTTTCCGGCGAAAACGCACACCACGGCTCTTTCTGAGCAAGCACGGAGGACGAGAACCGCTTTTGCCCTGCGTAGCGTTCCGGGCAGCGGGTAGAACCAGGCAGAGAATTCCCGGCTAGCAGCTTCCCTGTGGCGGGGAAGTGCAAACGTACACGTTTTCGGCCGAAAACGCGTTTTCCGGCGAAAACGCACACCACGGCTCTTTCTGAGAAAAAGCAAGCACGGAGGACGAGAACCGCTTTTGCCCTGCGTAGCGTTCCGGGCAGCGGGTAGAACCAGGCAGAGAATTCCCGGCTAGCAGCTTCCCTGTGGCGGGGAAGTGCAAACGTACACGTTTTCGGCCGAAAACGCGTTTTCCGGCGAAAACGCACACCACGGCTCTTTCTGAGAAAAAGCAAGCACGGAGGACGAGAACCGCTTTTGCCCTGCGTAGCGTTCCGGGCAGCGGGTAGAACCAGGCAGAGAATTCCCGGCTAGCAGCTTCCCTGTGGCGGGGAAGTGCAAACGTACACGTTTTCGGCCGAAAACGCGTTTTCCGGCGAAAACGCACACCACGGCTCTTTCTGAGAAAAAGCAAGCACGGAGGACGAGAACCGCTTTTGCCCTGCGTAGCGTTCCGGGCAGCGGGTAGAACCAGGCAGAGAATTCCCGGCTAGCAGCTTCCCTGTGGCGGGGAAGTGCAAACGTACACGTTTTCGGCCGAAAACGCGTTTTCCGGCGAAAACGCACACCACGGCTCTTTCTGAGAAAAAGCAAGCACGGAGGACGAGAACCGCTTTTGCCCTGCGTAGCGTTCCGGGCAGCGGGTAGAACCAGGCAGAGAATTCCCGGCTAGCAGCTTCCCTGTGGCGGGGAAGTGCAAACGTACACGTTTTCGGCCGAAAACGCGTTTTCCGGCGAAAACGCACACCACGGCTCTTTCTGAGAAAAAGCAAGCACGGAGGACGAGAACCGCTTTTGCCCTGCGTAGCGTTCCGGGCAGCGGGTAGAACCAGGCAGAGAATTCCCGGCTAGCAGCTTCCCTGTGGCGGGGAAGTGCAAACGTACACGTTTTCGGCCGAAAACGCGTTTTCCGGCGAAAACGCACACCACGGCTCTTTCTGAGAAAAAGCAAGCACGGAGGACGAGAACCGCTTTTGCCCTGCGTAGCGTTCCGGGCAGCGGGTAGAACCAGGCAGAGAATTCCCGGCTAGCAGCTTCCCTGTGGCGGGGAAGTGCAAACGTACACGTTTTCGGCCGAAAACGCGTTTTCCGGCGAAAACGCACACCACGGCTCTTTCTGAGAAAAAGCAAGCACGGAGGACGAGAACCGCTTTTGCCCTGCGTAGCGTTCCGGGCAGCGGGTAGAACCAGGCAGAGAATTCCCGGCTAGCAGCTTCCCTGTGGCGGGGAAGTGCAAACGTACACGTTTTCGGCCGAAAACGCGTTTTCCGGCGAAAACGCACACCACGGCTCTTTCTGAGAAAAAGCAAGCACGGAGGACGAGAACCGCTTTTGCCCTGCGTAGCGTTCCGGGCAGCGGGTAGAACCAGGCAGAGAATTCCCGGCTAGCAGCTTCCCTGTGGCGGGGAAGTGCAAACGTACACGTTTTCGGCCGAAAACGCGTTTTCCGGCGAAAACGCACACCACGGCTCTTTCTGAGAAAAAGCAAGCACGGAGGACGAGAACCGCTTTTGCCCTGCGTAGCGTTCCGGGCAGCGGGTAGAACCAGGCAGAGAATTCCCGGCTAGCAGCTTCCCTGTGGCGGGGAAGTGCAAACGTACACGTTTTCGGCCGAAAACGCGTTTTCCGGCGAAAACGCACACCACGGCTCTTTCTGAGAAAAAGCAAGCACGGAGGACGAGAACCGCTTTTGCCCTGCGTAGCGTTCCGGGCAGCGGGTAGAACCAGGCAGAGAATTCCCGGCTAGCAGCTTCCCTGTGGCGGGGAAGTGCAAACGTACACGTTTTCGGCCGAAAACGCGTTTTCCGGCGAAAACGCACACCACGGCTCTTTCTGAGAAAAAGCAAGCACGGAGGACGAGAACCGCTTTTGCCCTGCGTAGCGTTCCGGGCAGCGGGTAGAACCAGGCAGAGAATTCCCGGCTAGCAGCTTCCCTGTGGCGGGGAAGTGCAAACGTACACGTTTTCGGCCGAAAACGCGTTTTCCGGCGAAAACGCACACCACGGCTCTTTCTGAGAAAAAGCAAGCACGGAGGACGAGAACCGCTTTTGCCCTGCGTAGCGTTCCGGGCAGCGGGTAGAACCAGGCAGAGAATTCCCGGCTAGCAGCTTCCCTGTGGCGGGGAAGTGCAAACGTACACGTTTTCGGCCGAAAACGCGTTTTCCGGCGAAAACGCACACCACGGCTCTTTCTGAGAAAAAGCAAGCACGGAGGACGAGAACCGCTTTTGCCCTGCGTAGCGTTCCGGGCAGCGGGTAGAACCAGGCAGAGAATTCCCGGCTAGCAGCTTCCCTGTGGCGGGGAAGTGCAAACGTACACGTTTTCGGCCGAAAACGCGTTTTCCGGCGAAAACGCACACCACGGCTCTTTCTGAGAAAAAGCAAGCACGGAGGACGAGAACCGCTTTTGCCCTGCGTAGCGTTCCGGGCAGCGGGTAGAACCAGGCAGAGAATTCCCGGCTAGCAGCTTCCCTGTGGCGGGGAAGTGCAAACGTACACGTTTTCGGCCGAAAACGCGTTTTCCGGCGAAAACGCACACCACGGCTCTTTCTGAGAAAAAGCAAGCACGGAGGACGAGAACCGCTTTTGCCCTGCGTAGCGTTCCGGGCAGCGGGTAGAACCAGGCAGAGAATTCCCGGCTAGCAGCTTCCCTGTGGCGGGGAAGTGCAAACGTACACGTTTTCGGCCGAAAACGCGTTTTCCGGCGAAAACGCACACCACGGCTCTTTCTGAGAAAAAGCAAGCACGGAGGACGAGAACCGCTTTTGCCCTGCGTAGCGTTCCGGGCAGCGGGTAGAACCAGGCAGAGAATTCCCGGCTAGCAGCTTCCCTGTGGCGGGGAAGTGCAAACGTACACGTTTTCGGCCGAAAACGCGTTTTCCGGCGAAAACGCACACCACGGCTCTTTCTGAGAAAAAGCAAGCACGGAGGACGAGAACCGCTTTTGCCCTGCGTAGCGTTCCGGGCAGCGGGTAGAACCAGGCAGAGAATTCCCGGCTAGCAGCTTCCCTGTGGCGGGGAAGTGCAAACGTACACGTTTTCGGCCGAAAACGCGTTTTCCGGCGAAAACGCACACCACGGCTCTTTCTGAGAAAAAGCAAGCACGGAGGACGAGAACCGCTTTTGCCCTGCGTAGCGTTCCGGGCAGCGGGTAGAACCAGGCAGAGAATTCCCGGCTAGCAGCTTCCCTGTGGCGGGGAAGTGCAAACGTACACGTTTTCGGCCGAAAACGCGTTTTCCGGCGAAAACGCACACCACGGCTCTTTCTGAGAAAAAGCAAGCACGGAGGACGAGAACCGCTTTTGCCCTGCGTAGCGTTCCGGGCAGCGGGTAGAACCAGGCAGAGAATTCCCGGCTAGCAGCTTCCCTGTGGCGGGGAAGTGCAAACGTACACGTTTTCGGCCGAAAACGCGTTTTCCGGCGAAAACGCACACCACGGCTCTTTCTGAGAAAAAGCAAGCACGGAGGACGAGAACCGCTTTTGCCCTGCGTAGCGTTCCGGGCAGCGGGTAGAACCAGGCAGAGAATTCCCGGCTAGCAGCTTCCCTGTGGCGGGGAAGTGCAAACGTACACGTTTTCGGCCGAAAACGCGTTTTCCGGCGAAAACGCACACCACGGCTCTTTCTGAGAAAAAGCAAGCACGGAGGACGAGAACCGCTTTTGCCCTGCGTAGCGTTCCGGGCAGCGGGTAGAACCAGGCAGAGAATTCCCGGCTAGCAGCTTCCCTGTGGCGGGGAAGTGCAAACGTACACGTTTTCGGCCGAAAACGCGTTTTCCGGCGAAAACGCACACCACGGCTCTTTCTGAGAAAAAGCAAGCACGGAGGACGAGAACCGCTTTTGCCCTGCGTAGCGTTCCGGGCAGCGGGTAGAACCAGGCAGAGAATTCCCGGCTAGCAGCTTCCCTGTGGCGGGGAAGTGCAAACGTACACGTTTTCGGCCGAAAACGCGTTTTCCGGCGAAAACGCACACCACGGCTCTTTCTGAGAAAAAGCAAGCACGGAGGACGAGAACCGCTTTTGCCCTGCGTAGCGTTCCGGGCAGCGGGTAGAACCAGGCAGAGAATTCCCGGCTAGCAGCTTCCCTGTGGCGGGGAAGTGCAAACGTACACGTTTTCGGCCGAAAACGCGTTTTCCGGCGAAAACGCACACCACGGCTCTTTCTGAGAAAAAGCAAGCACGGAGGACGAGAACCGCTTTTGCCCTGCGTAGCGTTCCGGGCAGCGGGTAGAACCAGGCAGAGAATTCCCGGCTAGCAGCTTCCCTGTGGCGGGGAAGTGCAAACGTACACGTTTTCGGCCGAAAACGCGTTTTCCGGCGAAAACGCACACCACGGCTCTTTCTGAGAAAAAGCAAGCACGGAGGACGAGAACCGCTTTTGCCCTGCGTAGCGTTCCGGGCAGCGGGTAGAACCAGGCAGAGAATTCCCGGCTAGCAGCTTCCCTGTGGCGGGGAAGTGCAAACGTACACGTTTTCGGCCGAAAACGCGTTTTCCGGCGAAAACGCACACCACGGCTCTTTCTGAGAAAAAGCAAGCACGGAGGACGAGAACCGCTTTTGCCCTGCGTAGCGTTCCGGGCAGCGGGTAGAACCAGGCAGAGAATTCCCGGCTAGCAGCTTCCCTGTGGCGGGGAAGTGCAAACGTACACGTTTTCGGCCGAAAACGCGTTTTCCGGCGAAAACGCACACCACGGCTCTTTCTGAGAAAAAGCAAGCACGGAGGACGAGAACCGCTTTTGCCCTGCGTAGCGTTCCGGGCAGCGGGTAGAACCAGGCAGAGAATTCCCGGCTAGCAGCTTCCCTGTGGCGGGGAAGTGCAAACGTACACGTTTTCGGCCGAAAACGCGTTTTCCGGCGAAAACGCACACCACGGCTCTTTCTGAGAAAAAGCAAGCACGGAGGACGAGAACCGCTTTTGCCCTGCGTAGCGTTCCGGGCAGCGGGTAGAACCAGGCAGAGAATTCCCGGCTAGCAGCTTCCCTGTGGCGGGGAAGTGCAAACGTACACGTTTTCGGCCGAAAACGCGTTTTCCGGCGAAAACGCACACCACGGCTCTTTCTGAGAAAAAGCAAGCACGGAGGACGAGAACCGCTTTTGCCCTGCGTAGCGTTCCGGGCAGCGGGTAGAACCAGGCAGAGAATTCCCGGCTAGCAGCTTCCCTGTGGCGGGGAAGTGCAAACGTACACGTTTTCGGCCGAAAACGCGTTTTCCGGCGAAAACGCACACCACGGCTCTTTCTGAGAAAAAGCAAGCACGGAGGACGAGAACCGCTTTTGCCCTGCGTAGCGTTCCGGGCAGCGGGTAGAACCAGGCAGAGAATTCCCGGCTAGCAGCTTCCCTGTGGCGGGGAAGTGCAAACGTACACGTTTTCGGCCGAAAACGCGTTTTCCGGCGAAAACGCACACCACGGCTCTTTCTGAGAAAAAGCAAGCACGGAGGACGAGAACCGCTTTTGCCCTGCGTAGCGTTCCGGGCAGCGGGTAGAACCAGGCAGAGAATTCCCGGCTAGCAGCTTCCCTGTGGCGGGGAAGTGCAAACGTACACGTTTTCGGCCGAAAACGCGTTTTCCGGCGAAAACGCACACCACGGCTCTTTCTGAGAAAAAGCAAGCACGGAGGACGAGAACCGCTTTTGCCCTGCGTAGCGTTCCGGGCAGCGGGTAGAACCAGGCAGAGAATTCCCGGCTAGCAGCTTCCCTGTGGCGGGGAAGTGCAAACGTACACGTTTTCGGCCGAAAACGCGTTTTCCGGCGAAAACGCACACCACGGCTCTTTCTGAGAAAAAGCAAGCACGGAGGACGAGAACCGCTTTTGCCCTGCGTAGCGTTCCGGGCAGCGGGTAGAACCAGGCAGAGAATTCCCGGCTAGCAGCTTCCCTGTGGCGGGGAAGTGCAAACGTACACGTTTTCGGCCGAAAACGCGTTTTCCGGCGAAAACGCACACCACGGCTCTTTCTGAGAAAAAGCAAGCACGGAGGACGAGAACCGCTTTTGCCCTGCGTAGCGTTCCGGGCAGCGGGTAGAACCAGGCAGAGAATTCCCGGCTAGCAGCTTCCCTGTGGCGGGGAAGTGCAAACGTACACGTTTTCGGCCGAAAACGCGTTTTCCGGCGAAAACGCACACCACGGCTCTTTCTGAGAAAAAGCAAGCACGGAGGACGAGAACCGCTTTTGCCCTGCGTAGCGTTCCGGGCAGCGGGTCGAACCAGGCAGAGAATTCCCGGCTAGCAGCTTCCCTGTGGCGGGGAAGTGCAAACGTACACGTTTTCGGCCGAAAACGCGTTTTCCGGCGAAAACGCACACCACGGCTCTTTCTGAGAAAAAGCAAGCACGGAGGACGAGAACCGCTTTTGCCCTGCGTAGCGTTCCGGGCAGCGGGTCGAACCAGGCAGAGAATTCCCGGCTAGCAGCTTCCCTGTGGCGGGGAAGTGCAAACGTACACGTTTTCGGCCGAAAAGGCGTTTTCCGGCGAAAACGCACACCACGGCTCTTTCTGAGAAAAAGCAAGCACGGAGGACGAGAACCGCTTTTGCCCTGCGTAGCGTTCCGGGCAGCGGGTAGAACCAGGCAGAGAATTCCCGGCTAGCAGCTTCCCTGTGGCGGGGAAGTGCAAACGTACACGTTTTCGGCCGAAAACGCGTTTTCCGGCGAAAACGCACACCACGGCTCTTTCTGAGAAAAAGCAAGCACGGAGGACGAGAACCGCTTTTGCCCTGCGTAGCGTTCCGGGCAGCGGGTAGAACCAGGCAGAGAATTCCCGGCTAGCAGCTTCCCTGTGGCGGGGAAGTGCAAACGTACACGTTTTCGGCCGAAAACGCGTTTTCCGGCGAAAACGCACACCACGGCTCTTTCTGAGAAAAAGCAAGCACGGAGGACGAGAACCGCTTTTGCCCTGCGTAGCGTTCCGGGCAGCGGGTAGAACCAGGCAGAGAATTCCCGGCTAGCAGCTTCCCTGTGGCGGGGAAGTGCAAACGTACACGTTTTCGGCCGAAAAGGCGTTTTCCGGCGAAAACGCACACCACGGCTCTTTCTGAGAAAAAGCAAGCACGGAGGACGAGAACCGCTTTTGCCCTGCGTAGCGTTCCGGGCAGCGGGTAGAACCAGGCAGAGAATTCCCGGCTAGCAGCTTCCCTGTGGCGGGGAAGTGCAAACGTACACGTTTTCGGCCGAAAAGGCGTTTTCCGGCGAAAACGCACACCACGGCTCTTTCTGAGAAAAAGCAAGCACGGAGGACGAGAACCGCTTTTGCCCTGCGTAGCGTTCCGGGCAGCGGGTAGAACCAGGCAGAGAATTCCCGGCTAGCAGCTTCCCTGTGGCGGGGAAGTGCAAACGTACACGTTTTCGGCCGAAAACGCGTTTTCCGGCGAAAACGCACACCACGGCTCTTTCTGAGAAAAAGCAAGCACGGAGGACGAGAACCGCTTTTGCCCTGCGTAGCGTTCCGGGCAGCGGGTAGAACCAGGCAGAGAATTCCCGGCTAGCAGCTTCCCTGTGGCGGGGAAGTGCAAACGTACACGTTTTCGGCCGAAAACGCGTTTTCCGGCGAAAACGCACTCCACGGCTCTTTCTGAGAAAAAGCAAGCACGGAGGACGAGAACCGCTTTTGCCCTGCGTAGCGTTCCGGGCAGCGGGTAGAACCAGGCAGAGAATTCCCGGCTAGCAGCTTCCCTGTGGCGGGGAAGTGCAAACGTACACGTTTTCGGCCGAAAACGCGTTTTCCGGCGAAAACGCACACCACGGCTCTTTCTGAGAAAAAGCAAGCACGGAGGACGAGAACCGCTTTTGCCCTGCGTAGCGTTCCGGGCAGCGGATAGAACCAGGCAGAGAATTCCCGGCTAGCAGCTTCCCTGTGGCGGGGAAGTGCAAACGTACACGTTTTCGGCCGAAAACGCGTTTTCCGGCGAAAACGCACTCCACGGCTCTTTCTGAGAAAAAGCAAGCACGGAGGACGAGAACCGCTTTTGCCCTGCGTAGCGTTCCGGGCAGCGGGTAGAACCAGGCAGAGAATTCCCGGCTAGCAGCTTCCCTGTGGCGGGGAAGTGCAAACGTACACGTTTTCGGCCGAAAACGCGTTTTCCGGCGAAAACGCACACCACGGCTCTTTCTGAGAAAAAGCAAGCACGGAGGACGAGAACCGCTTTTGCCCTGCGTAGCGTTCCGGGCAGCGGGTAGAACCAGGCAGAGAATTCCCGGCTAGCAGCTTCCCTGTGGCGGGGAAGTGCAAACGTACACGTTTTCGGCCGAAAAGGCGTTTTCCGGCGAAAACGCACACCACGGCTCTTTCTGAGAAAAAGCAAGCACGGAGGACGAGAACCGCTTTTGCCCTGCGTAGCGTTCCGGGCAGCGGGTAGAACCAGGCAGAGAATTCCCGGCTAGCAGCTTCCCTGTGGCGGGGAAGTGCAAACGTACACGTTTTCGGCCGAAAACGCGTTTTCCGGCGAAAACGCACACCACGGCTCTTTCTGAGAAAAAGCAAGCACGGAGGACGAGAACCGCTTTTGCCCTGCGTAGCGTTCCGGGCAGCGGGTAGAACCAGGCAGAGAATTCCCGGCTAGCAGCTTCCCTGTGGCGGGGAAGTGCAAACGTACACGTTTTCGGCCGAAAACGCGTTTTCCGGCGAAAACGCACACCACGGCTCTTTCTGAGAAAAAACAAGCACGGAGGACGAGAACCGCTTTTGCCCTGCGTAGCGTTCCGGGCAGCGGGTAGAACCAGGCAGAGAATTCCCGGCTAGCAGCTTCCCTGTGGCGGGGAAGTGCAAACGTACACGTTTTCGGCCGAAAACGCGTTTTCCGGCGAAAACGCACACCACGGCTCTTTCTGAGAAAAAGCAAGCACGGAGGACGAGAACCGCTTTTGCCCTGCGTAGCGTTCCGGGCAGCGGGTAGAACCAGGCAGAGAATTCCCGGCTAGCAGCTTCCCTGTGGCGGGGAAGTGCAAACGTACACGTTTTCGGCCGAAAACGCGTTTTCCGGCGAAAACGCACACCACGGCTCTTTCTGAGAAAAAGCAAGCACGGAGGACGAGAACCGCTTTTGCCCTGCGTAGCGTTCCGGGCAGCGGGTAGAACCAGGCAGAGAATTCCCGGCTAGCAGCTTCCCTGTGGCGGGGAAGTGCAAACGTACACGTTTTCGGCCGAAAACGCGTTTTCCGGCGAAAACGCACACCACGGCTCTTTCTGAGAAAAAGCAAGCACGGAGGACGAGAACCGCTTTTGCCCTGCGTAGCGTTCCGGGCAGCGGGTAGAACCAGGCAGAGAATTCCCGGCTAGCAGCTTCCCTGTGGCGGGGAAGTGCAAACGTACACGTTTTCGGCCGAAAACGCGTTTTCCGGCGAAAACGCACACCACGGCTCTTTCTGAGAAAAAGCAAGCACGGAGGACGAGAACCGCTTTTGCCCTGCGTAGCGTTCCGGGCAGCGGGTAGAACCAGGCAGAGAATTCCCGGCTAGCAGCTTCCCTGTGGCGGGGAAGTGCAAACGTACACGTTTTCGGCCGAAAACGCGTTTTCCGGCGAAAACGTACACCACGGCTCTTTCTGAGAAAAAGCAAGCACGGAGGACGAGAACCGCTTTTGCGCTGCGTAGCGTTCCGGGCAGCGGGTAGAACCAGGCAGAGAATTCCCGGCTAGCAGCTTCCCTGTGGCGGGGAAGTGCAAACGTACACGTTTTCGGCCGAAAACGCGTTTTCCGGCGAAAACGCACACCACGGCTCTTTCTGAGAAAAAGCAAGCACGGAGGACGAGAACCGCTTTTGCCCGGCGTAGCGTTCCGGGCAGCGGGTAGAACCAGGCAGAGAATTCCCGGCTAGCAGCTTCCCTGTGGCGGGGAAGTGCAAACGTACACGTTTTCGGCCGAAAACGCGTTTTCCGGCGAAAACGCACACCACGGCTCTTTCTGAGAAAAAGCAAGCACGGAGGACGAGAACCGCTTTTGCCCTGCGTAGCGTTCCGGGCAGCGGGTAGAACCAGGCAGAGAATTCCCGGCTAGCAGCTTCCCTGTGGCGGGGAAGTGCAAACGTACACGTTTTCGGCCGAAAAGGCGTTTTCCGGCGAAAACGCACACCACGGCTCTTTCTGAGAAAAAGCAAGCACGGAGGACGAGAACCGCTTTTGCCCTGCGTAGCGTTCCGGGCAGCGGGTAGAACCAGGCAGAGAATTCCCGGCTAGCAGCTTCCCTGTGGCGGGGAAGTGCAAACGTACACGTTTTCGGCCGAAAAGGCGTTTTCCGGCGAAAACGCACACCACGGCTCTTTCTGAGAAAAAGCAAGCACGGAGGACGAGAACCGCTTTTGCCCTGCGTAGCGTTCCGGGCAGCGGGTAGAACCAGGCAGAGAATTCCCGGCTAGCAGCTTCCCTGTGGCGGGGAAGTGCAAACGTACACGTTTTCGGCCGAAAACGCGTTTTCCGGCGAAAACGCACACCACGGCTCTTTCTGAGAAAAAGCAAGCACGGAGGACGAGAACCGCTTTTGCCCTGCGTAGCGTTCCGGGCAGCGGGTAGAACCCGGCAGAGAATTCCCGGCTAGAAGCTTCCCTGTGGCGGGGAAGTGCAAACGTACACGTTTTCGGCCGAAAACGCGTTTTCCGGCGAAAACGCACACCACGGCTCTTTCTGAGAAAAAGCAAGCACGGAGGACGAGAACCGCTTTTGCCCTGCGTAGCGTTCCGGGCAGCGGATAGAACCAGGCAGAGAATTCCCGGCTAGCAGCTTCCCTGTGGCGGGGAAGTGCAAACGTACACGTTTTCGGCCGAAAACGCGTTTTCCGGCGAAAACGCACACCACGGCTCTTTCTGAGAAAAAGCAAGCACGGAGGACGAGAACCGCTTTTGCCCTGCGTAGCGTTCCGGGCAGCGGGTAGAACCAGGCAGAGAATTCCCGGCTAGCAGCTTCCCTGTGACGGGGAAGTGCAAACGTACACGTTTTCGGCCGAAAAGGCGTTTTCCGGCGAAAACGCACACCACGGCTCTTTCTGAGAAAAAGCAAGCACGGAGGACGAGAACCGCTTTTGCCCTGCGTAGCGTTCCGGGCAGCGGGTAGAACCAGGCAGAGAATTCCCGGCTAGCAGCTTCCCTGTGGCGGGGAAGTGCAAACGTACACGTTTTCGGCCGAAAACGCGTTTTCCGGCGAAAACGCACACCACGGCTCTTTCTGAGAAAAAGCAAGCACGGAGGACGAGAACCGCTTTTGCCCTGCGTAGCGTTCCGGGCAGCGGGTAGAACCAGGCAGAGAATTCCCGGCTAGCAGCTTCCCTGTGGCGGGGAAGTGCAAACGTACACGTTTTCGGCCGAAAACGCGTTTTCCGGCGAAAACGCACACCACGGCTCTTTCTGAGAAAAAGCAAGCACGGAGGACGAGAACCGCTTTTGCCCTGCGTAGCGTTCCGGGCAGCGGGTAGAACCAGGCAGAGAATTCCCGGCTAGCAGCTTCCCTGTGGCGGGGAAGTGCAAACGTACACGTTTTCGGCCGAAAACGCGTTTTCCGGCGAAAACGCACACCACGGCTCTTTCTGAGAAAAAGCAAGCACGGAGGACGAGAACCGCTTTTGCCCTGCGTAGCGTTCCGGGCAGCGGGTAGAACCAGGCAGAGAATTCCCGGCTAGCAGCTTCCCTGTGGCGGGGAAGTGCAAACGTACACGTTTTCGGCCGAAAACGCGTTTTCCGGCGAAAACGCTCACCACGGCTCTTTCTGAGAAAAAGGAAGCACGGAGGACGAGAACCGCTTTTGCCCTGCGTAGCGTTCCGGGCAGCGGGTAGAACCAGGCAGAGAATTCCCGGCTAGCAGCTTCCCTGTGGCGGGGAAGTGCAAACGTACACGTTTTCGGCCGAAAACGCGTTTTCCGGCGAAAACGTACACCACGGCTCTTTCTGAGAAAAAGCAAGCACGGAGGACGAGAACCGCTTTTGCGCTGCGTAGCGTTCCGGGCAGCGGGTAGAACCAGGCAGAGAATTCCCGGCTAGCAGCTTCCCTGTGGCGGGGAAGTGCAAACGTACACGTTTTCGGCCGAAAACGCGTTTTCCGGCGAAAACGCACACCACGGCTCTTTCTGAGAAAAAGCAAGCACGGAGGACGAGAACCGCTTTTGCCCGGCGTAGCGTTCCGGGCAGCGGGTAGAACCAGGCAGAGAATTCCCGGCTAGCAGCTTCCCTGTGGCGGGGAAGTGCAAACGTACACGTTTTCGGCCGAAAACGCGTTTTCCGGCGAAAACGCACACCACGGCTCTTTCTGAGAAAAAGCAAGCACGGAGGACGAGAACCGCTTTTGCCCTGCGTAGCGTTCCGGGCAGCGGGTAGAACCAGGCAGAGAATTCCCGGCTAGCAGCTTCCCTGTGGCGGGGAAGTGCAAACGTACACGTTTTCGGCCGAAAACGCGTTTTCCGGCGAAAACGCACACCACGGCTCTTTCTGAGAAAAAGCAAGCACGGAGGACGAGAACCGCTTTTGCCCTGCGTAGCGTTCCGGGCAGCGGGTAGAACCAGGCAGAGAATTCCCGGCTAGCAGCTTCCCTGTGGCGGGGAAGTGCAAACGTACACGTTTTCGGCCGAAAACGCGTTTTCCGGCGAAAACGCACACCACGGCTCTTTCTGAGAAAAAGCAAGCACGGAGGACGAGAACCGCTTTTGCCCTGCGTAGCGTTCCGGGCAGCGGGTAGAACCAGGCAGAGAATTCCCGGCTAGCAGCTTCCCTGTGGCGGGGAAGTGCAAACGTACACGTTTTCGGCCGAAAACGCGTTTTCCGGCGAAAACGCACACCACGGCTCTTTCTGAGAAAAAGCAAGCACGGAGGACGAGAACCGCTTTTGCCCTGCGTAGCGTTCCGGGCAGCGGGTAGAACCAGGCAGAGAATTCCCGGCTAGCAGCTTCCCTGTGGCGGGGAAGTGCAAACGTACACGTTTTCGGCCGAAAACGCGTTTTCCGGCGAAAACGCACACCACGGCTCTTTCTGAGAAAAAGCAAGCACGGAGGACGAGAACCGCTTTTGCCCTGCGTAGCGTTCCGGGCAGCGGGTAGAACCAGGCAGAGAATTCCCGGCTAGCAGCTTCCCTGTGGCGGGGAAGTGCAAACGTACACGTTTTCGGCCGAAAACGCGTTTTCCGGCGAAAACGCACACCACGGCTCTTTCTGAGAAAAAGCAAGCACGGAGGACGAGAACCGCTTTTGCCCTGCGTAGCGTTCCGGGCAGCGGGTAGAACCAGGCAGAGAATTCCCGGCTAGCAGCTTCCCTGTGGCGGGGAAGTGCAAACGTACACGTTTTCGGCCGAAAACGCGTTTTCCGGCGAAAACGTACACCACGGCTCTTTCTGAGAAAAAGCAAGCACGGAGGACGAGAACCGCTTTTGCGCTGCGTAGCGTTCCGGGCAGCGGGTAGAACCAGGCAGAGAATTCCCGGCTAGCAGCTTCCCTGTGGCGGGGAAGTGCAAACGTACACGTTTTCGGCCGAAAACGCGTTTTCCGGCGAAAACGCACACCACGGCTCTTTCTGAGAAAAAGCAAGCACGGAGGACGAGAACCGCTTTTGCCCGGCGTAGCGTTCCGGGCAGCGGGTAGAACCAGGCAGAGAATTCCCGGCTAGCAGCTTCCCTGTGGCGGGGAAGTGCAAACGTACACGTTTTCGGCCGAAAACGCGTTTTCCGGCGAAAACGCACACCACGGCTCTTTCTGAGAAAAAGCAAGCACGGAGGACGAGAACCGCTTTTGCCCTGCGTAGCGTTCCGGGCAGCGGGTAGAACCAGGCAGAGAATTCCCGGCTAGCAGCTTCCCTGTGGCGGGGAAGTGCAAACGTACACGTTTTCGGCCGAAAACGCGTTTTCCGGCGAAAACGCACACCACGGCTCTTTCTGAGAAAAAGCAAGCACGGAGGACGAGAACCGCTTTTGCCCTGCGTAGCGTTCCGGGCAGCGGATAGAACCAGGCAGAGAATTCCCGGCTAGCAGCTTCCCTGTGGCGGGGAAGTGCAAACGTACACGTTTTCGGCCGAAAAGGCGTTTTCCGGCGAAAACGCACACCACGGCTCTTTCTGAGAAAAAGCAAGCACGGAGGACGAGAACCGCTTTTGCCCTGCGTAGCGTTCCGGGCAGCGGGTAGAACCAGGCAGAGAATTCCCGGCTAGCAGCTTCCCTGTGGCGGGGAAGTGCAAACGTACACGTTTTCGGCCGAAAACGCGTTTTCCGGCGAAAACGCACACCACGGCTCTTTCTGAGAAAAAGCAAGCACGGAGGACGAGAACCGCTTTTGCCCTGCGTAGCGTTCCGGGCAGCGGGTAGAACCAGGCAGAGAATTCCCCGCTAGCCGCTTCCCTGTGGCGGGGAAGTGCAAACGTACACGTTTTCGGCCGAAAACGCGTTTTCCGGCGAAAACGCACACCACGGCTCTTTCTGAGAAAAAGCAAGCACGGAGGACGAGAACCGCTTTTGCCCTGCGTAGCGTTCCGGGCAGCGGGTAGAACCAGGCAGAGAATTCCCGGCTAGCAGCTTCCCTGTGGCGGGGAAGTGCAAACGTACACGTTTTCGGCCGAAAACGCGTTTTCCGGCGAAAACGCACACCACGGCTCTTTCTGAGAAAAAGCAAGCACGGAGGACGAGAACCGCTTTTGCCCTGCGTAGCGTTCCGGGCAGCGGATAGAACCAGGCAGAGAATTCCCGGCTAGCAGCTTCCCTGTGGCGGGGAAGTGCAAACGTACACGTTTTCGGCCGAAAAGGCGTTTTCCGGCGAAAACGCACACCACGGCTCTTTCTGAGAAAAAGCAAGCACGGAGGACGAGAACCGCTTTTGCCCTGCGTAGCGTTCCGGGCAGCGGGTAGAACCAGGCAGAGAATTCCCGGCTAGCAGCTTCCCTGTGGCGGGGAAGTGCAAACGTACACGTTTTCGGCCGAAAAGGCGTTTTCCGGCGAAAACGCACACCACGGCTCTTTCTGAGAAAAAGCAAGCACGGAGGACGAGAACCGCTTTTGCCCTGCGTAGCGTTCCGGGCAGCGGGTAGAACCAGGCAGAGAATTCCCGGCTAGCAGCTTCCCTGTGGCGGGGAAGTGCAAACGTACACGTTTTTGGCCGAAAACGCGTTTTCCGGCGAAAACGCACACCACGGCTCTTTCTGAGAAAAAGCAAGCACGGAGGACGAGAACCGCTTTTGCCCTGCGTAGCGTTCCGGGCAGCGGGTAGAACCAGGCAGAGAATTCCCGGCTAGCAGCTTCCCTGTGGCGGGGAAGTGCAAACGTACACGTTTTCGGCCGAAAACGCGTTTTCCGGCGAAAACGCACACCACGGCTCTTTCTGAGAAAAAGCAAGCACGGAGGACGAGAACCGCTTTTGCCCTGCGTAGCGTTCCGGGCAGCGGGTAGAACCAGGCAGAGAATTCCCGGCTAGCAGCTTCCCTGTGGCGGGGAAGTGCAAACGTACACGTTTTCGGCCGAAAACGCGTTTTCCGGCGAAAACGCACACCACGGCTCTTTCTGAGAAAAAGCAAGCACGGAGGACGAGAACCGCTTTTGCCCTGCGTAGCGTTCCGGGCAGCGGGTAGAACCAGGCAGAGAATTCCCGGCTAGCAGCTTCCCTGTGGCGGGGAAGTGCAAACGTACACGTTTTCGGCCGAAAACGCGTTTTCCGGCGAAAACGCACACCACGGCTCTTTCTGAGAAAAAGCAAGCACGGAGGACGAGAACCGCTTTTGCCCTGCGTAGCGTTCCGGGCAGCGGGTAGAACCAGGCAGAGAATTCCCGGCTAGCAGCTTCCCTGTGGCGGGGAAGTGCAAACGTACACGTTTTCGGCCGAAAACGCGTTTTCCGGCGAAAACGTACACCACGGCTCTTTCTGAGAAAAAGCAAGCACGGAGGACGAGAACCGCTTTTGCGCTGCGTAGCGTTCCGGGCAGCGGGTAGAACCAGGCAGAGAATTCCCGGCTAGCAGCTTCCCTGTGGCGGGGAAGTGCAAACGTACACGTTTTCGGCCGAAAACGCGTTTTCCGGCGAAAACGCACACCACGGCTCTTTCTGAGAAAAAGCAAGCACGGAGGACGAGAACCGCTTTTGCCCGGCGTAGCGTTCCGGGCAGCGGGTAGAACCAGGCAGAGAATTCCCGGCTAGCAGCTTCCCTGTGGCGGGGAAGTGCAAACGTACACGTTTTCGGCCGAAAACGCGTTTTCCGGCGAAAACGCACACCACGGCTCTTTCTGAGAAAAAGCAAGCACGGAGGACGAGAACCGCTTTTGCCCTGCGTAGCGTTCCGGGCAGCGGGTAGAACCAGGCAGAGACTTCCCGGCTAGCAGCTTCCCTGTGGCGGGGAAGTGCAAACGTACACGTTTTCGGCCGAAAACGCGTTTTCCGGCGAAAACGCACACCACGGCTCTTTCTGAGAAAAAGCAAGCACGGAGGACGAGAACCGCTTTTGCCCTGCGTAGCGTTCCGGGCA
>NW_027438138.1:0-24486 GCF_965140245.1 Athene noctua
AAAACGTGTACGTTTGCACATCCCGGCCACAGGGAAGCTGCTAGACGGGAATTCTCTGCCTGGTTCTACCCGCTGCCCGGAACGCTACGCAGGGCAAAAGCGATTCTCGTCCTCCGTGCTTGCTTTTTCTCAGAAAGAGCCGTGGTGTGCGTTTTCGCCGGAAAACGCGTTTTCGGCCGAAAACGTGTACGTTTGCACTTCCCGGCCACAGGGAAGCTGCTAGCCGGGAATTCTCTGCCTGGTTCTACCCGCTGCCCGGAACGCTACGCAGGGCAAAAGCGATTCTCGTCCTCCGTGCTTGCTTTTTCTCAGAAAGAGCCGTGGTGTGCGTTTTCGCGGGAAAACGCGTTTTCGGCCGAAAACGTGTACGTTTGCACTTCCCGGCCACAGGGAAGCTGCTAGCCGGGAATTCTCTGCCTGGTTCTACCAGCTGCCCGGAACGCTACGCAGGGCAAAAGCGATTCTCGTCCTCCGTGCTTGCTTTTTCTCAGAAAGAGCCATGGTGTGCTTTTTCGCCGGAAAATGCGTTTTCGGCCGAAAACGTGTACGTTTGCACTTCCCCGCCACAGGGAAGCTGCTAGCCGGAAATTCTCTGCCTGGTTCTACCCGCTGCCCGGAACACTACGCAGGGCAAAAGCGATTCTCGTCCTCCGTGCTTGCTTTTTCTCAGAAAGAGCCGTGGTGTGCGTTTTCGCCGGAAAACGCGTTTTCGGCCGAAAACGTGTACGTTTGCACTTCCCGGCCACAGGGAAGCTGCTAGCCGGGAATTCTCTGCCTGGTTCTACCCGCTGCCCGGAACGCTACGCAGGGCAAAAGCGATTCTCGTCCTCCGTGCTTGCTTTTTCTCAGAAAGAGCCGTGGTGTGCGTTTTCGCCGGAAAACGCGTTTTCGGCCGAAAACGTGTACGTTTGCACTTCCCGGCCACAGGGAAGCTGCTAGCCGGGAATTCTCTGCCTGGTTCTACCCGCTGCCCGGAACACTACGCAGGGCAAAAGCGATTCTCGTCCTCCGTGCTTGCTTTTTCTCAGAAAGAGCCGTGGTGTGCGTTTTCGCCAGAAAACGCGTTTTCGGCCGAAAACGTGTACGTTTGCACTTCCCCGCCACAGGGAAGCTGCTATCCGGGAATTCTCTGCCTGGTTCTACCCGCTGCCAGGAACGCTACGCAGGGCAAAAGCGATTCTCGTCCTCCGTGCTTGCTTTTTCTCAGAAAGAGCCGTGGTGTGCGTTTTCGCCGGTAAACGCGTTTTCGGCCGAAAACGTGTACGTTTGCACTTCCCGGCCACAGGGAAGCTGCTAGCCGGGAATTCTCTGCCTGGTTCTACCCGCTGCCCGGAACGCTACGCAGGGCAAAAGCGATTCTCGTCCTCCGTGCTTGCTTTTTCTCAGAAAGAGCCGTGGTGTGCGTTTTCGCCGGAAAACGCGTTTTCGGCCGAAAACGTGTACGTTTGCACTTCCCCGCCACAGGGAAGCTGCTAGCCGGGAATTCTCTGCCTGGTTCTACCCGCTGCCCGGAACGCTACGCAGGGCAAAAGCGATTCTCGTCCTCCGTGCTTGCTTTTTCTCAGAAAGAGCCGTGGTGTGCGTTTTCGCCGGAAAACGCGTTTTCGGCCGAAAACGTGTACGTTTGCACTTCCCGGCCACAGGGAAGCTGCTAGCCGGGAATTCTCTGCCTGGTTCTACCCGCTGCCCGGAACACTACGCAGGGCAAAAGCGATTCTCGTCCTCCGTGCTTGCTTTTTCTCAGAAAGAGCCGTGGTGTGCGTTTTCGTCGGAAAACGCGTTTTCGGCCGAAAACGTGTACGTTTGCACTTCCCGGCCACAGGGAAGCTGCTAGCCGGGAATTCTCTGCCTGGTTCTACCCGCTGCCCGGAACGCTACGCAGGGCAAAAGCGATTCTCGTCCTCCGTGCTTGCTTTTTCTCAGAAAGAGCCGTGGTGTGCGTTTTCGCCGGAAAACGCGTTTTCGGCCGAAAACGTGTACGTTTGCACTTCCCGGCCACAGGGAAGCTGCTAGACGAGAATTCTCTGCCTGGTTTTACCCGCTGCCCGGAACGCTACGCAGGGCAAAAGCGATTCTCGTCCTCCGTGCTTGCTTTTTCTCAGAAAGAGCCGTGGTGTGCGTTTTCGCCAGAAAACGCGTTTTCGGCCGAAAACGTGTACGTTTGCACTTCCCGGCCACAGGGAAGCTGCTAGCCGGGAATTCTCTGCCTGGTTCTACCCCCTGCCCGGAACGCTACGCAGGGCAAAAGCGATTCTCGTCCTCCGTGATTGCTTTTTCTCAGAAAGAGCCGTGGTGTGCGTTTTCGCTAGAAAACGCGTTTTCGGCCGAAAACGTGTACGTTTGCACTTCCCGGCCACAGGGAAGCTGCTAGCCGGGAATTCTCTGCCTGGTTCTACCCGCTGCCCGGAACGCTACGCAGGGCAAAAGCGATTCTCGTCCTCCGTGCTTGCTTTTTCTCAGAAAGAGCCGTGGTGTGCGTTTTCGCCGGAAAACGCGTTTTCGGCCGAAAACGTGTACGTTTGCACTTCCCGGCCACAGGGAAGCTGCTAGCCGGGAATTCTCTGCCTGGTTCTACCCGCTGCCCGGAACACTACGCAGGGCAAAAGCGATTCTCGTCCTCCGTGCTTGCTTTTTCTCAGAAAGAGCCGTGGTGTGCGTTTTCGTCGGAAAACGCTTTTTCGGCCGAAAACGTGTACGTTTGCACTTCCCGGCCACAGGGAAGCTGCTAGCCGGGAATTCTCTGCCTGGTTCTACCCGCTGCCCGGAACGCTACGCAGGGCAAAAGCGATTCTCGTCCTCCGTGCTTGCTTTTTCTCAGAAAGAGCCGTGGTGTGCGTTTTCGCGGGAAAACGCGTTTTCGGCCGAAAACGTGTACGTTTGCACTTCCCGGCCACAGGGAAGCTGCTAGCCGGGAATTCTCTGCCTGGTTCTACCCGCTGCCCGGAACGCTACGCAGGGCAAAAGCGATTCTCGTCCTCCGTGCTTGCTTTTTCTCAGAAAGAGCCGTGGTGTGCGTTTTCGCCGGAAAACGCGTTTTCGGCCGAAAACGTGTACGTTTGCACTTCCCGGCCACAGGGAAGCTGCTAGACGGGAATTCTCTGCCTGGTTCTACCCGCTGCCCGGAACACTACGCAGGGCAAAAGCGATTCTCGTCCTCCGTGCTTGTTTTTTCTCAGAAAGAGCCGTGGTGTGCGTTTTCGCCAGAAAACGCGTTTTCGGCCGAAAACGTGTACGTTTGCACTTCCCGGCCTCAGGGAAGCTGCTAGCCGGCAATTCGCTGCCTATTTCTACCCGCTGCTCAGAACGCTACGCAGGGCAAAAGCGATTCTCGTCCTCCGTGCTTGCTTTTTCTCAGAAAGAGCCGTGGTGTGCGTTTTCGCGGGAAAACGCGTTTTCGGCCGAAAACGTGTACGTTTGCACTTCACGGCCACAGGGAAGCTGCTAGCCGGGAATTCTCTGCCTGGTTCTACCCGCTGCCCGGAACGCTACGCAGGGCAAAAGCGATTCTCGTCCTCCGTGCTTGCTTTTTCTCAGAAAGAGCCGTGGTGTGCGTTTTCGCCGGAAAACGCGTTTTCGGACGAAAACGTGTACGTTTGCACTTCCCGGCCACAGGGAAGCTGCTAGACGGGAATTCTCTGCCTGGTTCTACCCGCTGCCCGGAACGCTACGCAGGGCAAAAGCGATTCTCGTCCTCCGTGCTTGCTTTTTCTCAGAAAGAGCCGTGGTGTGCGTTTTCGCCAGAAAACGCGTTTTCGGCCGAAAACGTGTACGTTTGCACTTCCCCGCCTCAGGGAAGCTGCTAGCCGGGAATTCTCTGCCTGGTTCTACCCGCTGCCCGGAACGCTACGCAGGGCAAAAGCGATTCTCGTCCTCCGTGCTTGCTTTTTCTCAGAAAGAGCCGTGGTGTGCGTTTTCGCCGGAAAACGCGTTTTCGGCCGAAAACGTGTACGTTTGCACTTCCCGGCCACAGGGAAGCTGCTAGACGGGAATTCTCTGCCTGGTTCTACCCGCTGCCCGGAACGCTACGCAGGGCAAAAGCGATTCTCGTCCTCCGTGCTTGCTTTTTCTCAGAAAGAGCTGTGGTGTGCGTTTTCGCGGGAAAACGTGTTTTCGGCGAAAACGTATACGTTTGCACTTCCCGGCCACAGGGAAGCTGCTAGACGGGAATTCTCTGCCTGGTTCTACCCGCTGCCCGGAACGCTACGCAGGGCAAAAGCGATTCTCGTCCTCCGTGCTTGCTTTTTCTCAGAAAGAGCCGTGGTGTGCGTTTTCGCGGGAAAACGCGTTTTCGGCCGAAAACGTGTACGTTTGCACTTCCCGGCCACAGGGAAGCTGCTAGCCGGGAATTCTCTGCCTGGTTCTACCCGCTGCCCGGAACGCTACGCAGGGCAAAAGCGATTCTCGTCCTCCGTGCTTGCTTTTTCTCAGAAAGAGCCGTGGTGTGCGTTTTCGCCGGAAAACGCGTTTTCGGCCGAAAACGTGTACGTTTGCACTTCCCGGCCACAGGGAAGCTGCTAGCCGGGAATTCTCTGCCTGGTTCTACCCGCTGCCCGGAACGCTACGCAGGGCAAAAGCGATTCTCGTCCTCCGTGCTTGTTTTCTCTCAGAAAGAGCCGTGGTGTGCGTTTTCGCCAGAAAACGCGTTTTCGTCCGAAAACGTGTACGTTTGCACTTCACGGCCACAGGGAAGCTGCTAGCCGGGAATTCTCTGCCTGGTTCTACCCGCTGCCCGGAACACTGCGCAGGGCAAAAGCGATTCTCGTCCTCCGTGCTTGCTTTTTCTCAGAAAGAGCCGTGGTGTGCGTTTTCGCCGGAAAACGCGTTTTCGGCTGAAAACGTGTACGTTTGCACTTCCCGGCCACAGGGCAGCTGCTAGCCGGGAATTCTCTGCCTGGTTCTACCCGCTGCCCGGAACGCTACGCAGGGCAAAAGCGATTCTCGTCCTCCGTGCTTGCTTTTTCTCAGAAAGAGCCGTGGTGTGCGTTTTCGCCGGAAAACGCGTTTTCGGCCGAAAACGTGTACGTTTGCACTTCCCGGCCACAGGGAAGCTGCTAGCCGGGAATTCTCTGCCTGGTTCTACCCGCTGCCCGGAGCGCTACGCAGGGCAAAAGCGATTCTCGTCCTCCGTGCTTGCTTTTTCTCAGAAAGAGCCGTGGTGTGCGTTTTCGCGGGAAAACGCGTTTTCGGCCGAAAACGTGTACGTTTGCACTTCCCGGCCACAGGGAAGCTGCTAGCCGGGAATTCTCTGCCTGGTTCTACCCTCTACCCGGAACGCTACGCAGGGCAAAAGCGATTTTCGTCCTCCGTGCTTGCTTTTTCTCAGAAAGAGCCATGGTGTGCTTTTTCGCCGGAAAACGCGTTTTCGGCCGAAAACGTGTACGTTTGCACTTCCCGGCCACAGGGAAGCTGCTAGCCGGCAATTCGCTGCCTATTTCTACCCGCTGCTCAGAACGCTACGCAGGGCAAAAGCGATTCTCGTCCTCCGTGCTTGCTTTTTCTCAGAAAGAGACGTGGTGTGCGTTTTCGCCGCAAAACGCGTTTTCGGCCGAAAACGTGTACGTTTGCACTTCCCCGCCACAGGGAAGCTGCTATCAGGGAATTCTCTGCCTGGTTCTACCCCCTGCCCGGAACGCTACGCAGGGCAAAAGCGATTCTCGTCCTCCATGCTTGCTTTTTCTCAGAAAGAGCCGTGGTGTGCGTTTTCGCGGGAAAACGCGTTTTCGGCCGAAAACGTGTACGTTTGCACTTCCCGGCCACAGGGAAGCTGCTAGCCGGGAATTCTCTGCCTGGTTCTACCCGCTGCCCGGAACGCTACGCAGGGCAAAAGCGATTCTCGTCCTCCGTGCTTGCTTTTTCTCAGAAAGAGCCGTGGTGTGCGTTTTCGCCAGAAAACGCGTTTTCGGCCGAAAACGTGTACGTTTGCACTTCCCCGCCACAGGGAAGCTGCTAGCCGGGAATTCTCTGCCTGGTTCTACCCGCTGCCCGGAACGCTACGCAGGGCAAAAGCGATTCTCGTCCTCCGTGCTTGCTTTTTCTCAGAAAGAGCCGTGGTGTGCGTTTTCGTCGGAAAACGCGTTTTCGGCCGAAAACGTGTACGTTTGCACATCCCGGCCACAGGGAAGCTGCTAGCCGGGAATTCTCTGCCTGGTTCTACCCGCTGCCCGGAACGCTACACAGGGCAAAAGCGATTCTCGTCCTCCGTGCTTGCTTTTTTCAGAAAGAGCCGTGGTGTGCGTTTTCGCCGGAAAACGCGTTTTCGGCCGAAAACGTGTACGTTTGCACTTCCCGGCCACAGGGAAGCTGCTAGCCGGGAATTCTCTGCCTGGTTCTACCCGCTGCCCGGAACGCTACGCAGGGCAAAAGCGATTCTCGTCCTCCGTGCTTGCTTTTTCTCAGAAAGAGCCGTGGTGTGCGTTTTCGCGGGAAAACGCGTTTTCGGCCGAAAACGTGTACGTTTGCACTTCCCGGCCACAGGGAAGCTGCTAGCCGGCAATTCTCTGCCTGGTTCTACCCGCTGCCCGGAACGCTACGCAGGGCAAAAGCGATTCTCGTCCTCCGTGCTTGCTTTTTCTCAGAAAGAGCCGTGGTGTGCGTTTTCGCCGGAAAACGCGTTTTCGGCCGAAAACGTGTACGTTTGCACTTCCCGGCCACAGGGAAGCTGCTAGCCGGGAATTCTCTGCCTGGTTCTACCCGCTGCCCGGAACACTACGCAGGGCAAAAGCGATTCTCGTCCTCCGTGCTTGCTTTTTCTCAGAAAGAGCCGTGGTGTGCGTTTTCGCCAGAAAACGCGTTTTCGGCCGAAAACGTGTACGTTTGCACTTCCCGGCCTCAGGGAAGCTGCTAGCCGGCAATTCGCTGCCTATTTCTACCCGCTGCTCAGAACGCTACGCAGGGCAAAAGCGATTCTCGTCCTCCGTGCTTGCTTTTTCTCAGAAAGAGCCATGGTGTGCTTTTTCGCCGGAAAATGCGTTTTCGGCCGAAAACGTGTACGTTTGCACTTCCCGGCCACAGGGAAGCTGCTAGCCGGGAATTCTCTGCCTGGTTCTACCCGCTGCACGGAATACTACGCAGGGCAAAAGCGATTCTCGTCCTCCGTGCTTGCTTTTTCTCAGAAAGAGCCGTGGTGTGCGTTTTCGCCGGAAAACGCGTTTTCGGCCAAAAACGTGTACGTTTGCACTTCCCGGCCACAGGGAAGCTGCTAGCCGGGAATTCTCTGCCTGGTTCTACCCGCTGCCCGGAACGCTACGCAGGGCAAAAGCGATTCTCGTCCTCCGTGCTTGCTTTTTCTCAGAAAGAGCCGTGGTGTGCGTTTTCGCCGGAAAACGCGTTTTCGGACGAAAACGTGTACGTTTGCACTTCCCGGCCACAGGGAAGCTGCTAGACGGGAATTCTCTGCCTGGTTCTACCCGTTGCCCGGAACGCTACGCAGGGCAAAAGCGATTCTCGTCCTCCGTGCTTGCTTTTTCTCAGAAAGAGCCGTGGTGTGCGTTTTCGCCGGAAAACGCGTTTTCGGCCGCAAACGTGTACGTTTGCACTTCCCGGCCACAGGGAAGCTGCTAGCCGGGAATTCTCTGCCTGGTTCTACCCGCTGACCGGAACGCTACGCAGGGCAAAAGCGATTCTCGTCCTCCGTGCTTGCTTTTTCTCAGAAAGAGCCGTGGTGTGCGTTTTCGCCGGAAAACGTGTTTTCGGCCGAAAACGTGTACGTTTGCACTTCCCGGCCACAGGGAAGCTGCTAGCCGGGAATTCTCTGCCTGGTTCTACCCGCTGCCCGGAACGCTACGCAGGGCAAAAGCGATTCTCGTCCTCCGTGCTTGCTTTTTCTCAGAAAGAGCCGTGGTGTGCGTTTTCGCCGGAAAACGCGTTTTCGGCCGAAAACGTGTACGTTTGCACTTCCCGGCCACAGGGAAGCTGCTAGCCGGCAATTCGCTGCCTATTTCTACCCGCTGCTCAGAACGCTACGCAGGGCAAAAGCGATTCTCGTCCTCCGTGCTTGCTTTTTCTCAGAAAGAGCCGTGGTGTGCGTTTTCGTCGGAAAACGCGTTTTCGGCCGAAAACGTGTACGTTTGCACATCCCGGCCACAGGGAAGCTGCTAGCCGGGAATTCTCTGCCTGGTTCTACCCGCTGCCCGGAACGCTACACAGGGCAAAAGCGATTCTCGTCCTCCGTGCTTGCTTTTTCTCAGAAAGAGCCGTGGTGTGCGTTTTCGCGGGAAAACGCGTTTTCGGCCGAAAACGTGTACGTTTGCACTTCCCGGCCACAGGGAAGCTGCTAGCCGGGAATTCTCTGCCTGGTTCTACCCGCTGCCCGGAACGCTACGCAGGGCAAAAGCGATTCTCGTCCTCCGTGCTTGCTTTTTCTCAGAAAGAGCCGTGGTGTGCGTTTTCGCGGGAAAACGCGTTTTCGGCCGAAAACGTGTACGTTTGCACTTCCCGGCCACAGGGAAGCTGCTAGCCGGCAATTCTCTGCCTGGTTCTACCCGCTGCCCGGAACGCTACGCAGGGCAAAAGCGATTCTCGTCCTCCGTGCTTGCTTTTTCTCAGAAAGAGCCGTGGTGTGCGTTTTCGCCGGAAAACGCGTTTTCGGCCGAAAACGTGTACGTTTGCACTTCCCGGCCACAGGGAAGCTGCTAGCCGGGAATTCTCTGCCTGGTTCTACCCGCTGCCCGGAACACTACGCAGGGCAAAAGCGATTCTCGTCCTCCGTGCTTGCTTTTTCTCAGAAAGAGCCGTGGTGTGCGTTTTCGCCAGAAAACGAGTTTTCGGCCGAAAACGTGTACGTTTGCACTTCCCGGCCTCAGGGAAGCTGCTAGCCGGCAATTCTCTGCCTGGTTCTACCCGCTGCCCGGAACGCTACGCAGGGCAAAAGCGATTCTCGTCCTCCGTGCTTGCTTTTTCTCAGAAAGAGCCGTGGTGTGCGTTTTCGCGGGAAAACGCGTTTTCGGCCGAAAACGTGTACGTTTGCACTTCCCGGCCACAGGGAAGCTGCTAGCCGGGAATTCTCTGCCTGGTTCTACCCGCTGCCCGGAACGCTACGCAGGGCAAAAGCGATTCTCGTCCTCCGTGCTTGCTTTTTCTCAGAAAGAGCCGTGGTGTGCGTTTTCGCCGGAAAACGCGTTTTCGGCCGAAAACGTGTACGTTTGCACTTCCCGGCCACAGGGAAGCTGCTAGCCGGGAATTCTCTGCCTGGTTCTACCCGCTGCCCGGAACGCTACGCAGGGCAAAAGCGATTCTCGTCCTCCGTGCTTGTTTTCTCTCAGAAAGAGCCGTGGTGTGCGTTTTCGCCAGAAAACGCGTTTTCGGCCGAAAACGTGTACGTTTGCACTTCACGGCCACAGGGAAGCTGCTAGCCGGGAATTCTCTGCCTGGTTCTACCCGCTGCCCGGAACACTGCGCAGGGCAAAAGCGATTCTCGTCCTCCGTGCTTGCTTTTTCTCAGAAAGAGCCGTGGTGTGCGTTTTCGCCGGAAAACGCGTTTTCGGCTGAAAACGTGTACGTTTGCACTTCCCGGCCACAGGGCAGCTGCTAGCCGGGAATTCTCTGCCTGGTTCTACCCGCTGCCCGGAACGCTACGCAGGGCAAAAGCGATTCTCGTCCTCCGTGCTTGCTTTTTCTCAGAAAGAGCCGTGGTGTGCGTTTTCGCCGGAAAACGCGTTTTCGGCCGAAAACGTGTACGTTTGCACTTCCCGGCCACAGGGAAGCTGCTAGCCGGGAATTCTCTGCCTGGTTCTACCCGCTGCCCGGAGCGCTACGCAGGGCAAAAGCGATTCTCGTCCTCCGTGCTTGCTTTTTCTCAGAAAGAGCCGTGGTGTGCGTTTTCGCGGGAAAACGCGTTTTCGGCCGAAAACGTGTACGTTTGCACTTCCCGGCCACAGGGAAGCTGCTAGCCGGGAATTCTCTGCCTGGTTCTACCCTCTACCCGGAACGCTACGCAGGGCAAAAGCGATTTTCGTCCTCCGTGCTTGCTTTTTCTCAGAAAGAGCCATTGTGTGCTTTTTCGCCGGAAAACGCGTTTTCGGCCGAAAACGTGTACGTTTGCACTTCCCGGCCACAGGGAAGCTGCTAGCCGGCAATTCGCTGCCTATTTCTACCCGCTGCTCAGAACGCTACGCAGGGCAAAAGCGATTCTCGTCCTCCGTGCTTGCTTTTTCTCAGAAAGAGCCGTGGTGTGCGTTTTCGCCGCAAAACGCGTTTTCGGCCGAAAACGTGTACGTTTGCACTTCCCCGCCACAGGGAAGCTGCTATCAGGGAATTCTCTGCCTGGTTCTACCCCCTGCCCGGAACGCTACGCAGGGCAAAAGCGATTCTCGTCCTCCATGCTTGCTTTTTCTCAGAAAGAGCCGTGGTGTGCGTTTTCGCGGGAAAACGCGTTTTCGGCCGAAAACGTGTACGTTTGCACTTCCCGGCCACAGGGAAGCTGCTAGCCGGGAATTCTCTGCCTGGTTCTACCCGCTGCCCGGAACGCTACGCAGGGCAAAAGCGATTCTCGTCCTCCGTGCTTGCTTTTTCTCAGAAAGAGCCGTGGTGTGCGTTTTCGCCAGAAAACGCGTTTTCGGCCGAAAACGTGTACGTTTGCACTTCCCCGCCACAGGGAAGCTGCTAGCCGGGAATTCTCTGCCTGGTTCTACCCGCTGCCCGGAACGCTACGCAGGGCAAAAGCGATTCTCGTCCTCCGTGCTTGCTTTTTCTCAGAAAGAGCCGTGGTGTGCGTTTTCGCCGGAAAACGCGTTTTCGGCCGAAAACGTGTACGTTTGCACATCCCGGCCACAGGGAAGCTGCTAGCCGGGAATTCTCTGCCTGGTTCTACCCGCTGCCCGGAACGCTACACAGGGCAAAAGCGATTCTCGTCCTCCGTGCTTGCTTTTTTCAGAAAGAGCCGTGGTGTGCGTTTTCGCCGGAAAACGCGTTTTCGGCCGAAAACGTGTACGTTTGCACTTCCCGGCCACAGGGAAGCTGCTAGCCGGGAATTCTCTGCCTGGTTCTACCCGCTGCCCGGAACGCTACGCAGGGCAAAAGCGATTCTCGTCCTCCGTGCTTGCTTTTTCTCAGAAAGAGCCGTGGTGTGCGTTTTCGCGGGAAAACGCGTTTTCGGCCGAAAACGTGTACGTTTGCACTTCCCGGCCACAGGGAAGCTGCTAGCCGGCAATTCTCTGCCTGGTTCTACCCGCTGCCCGGAACGCTACGCAGGGCAAAAGCGATTCTCGTCCTCCGTGCTTGCTTTTTCTCAGAAAGAGCCGTGGTGTGCGTTTTCGCCGGAAAACGCGTTTTCGGCCGAAAACGTGTACGTTTGCACTTCCCGGCCACAGGGAAGCTGCTAGCCGGGAATTCTCTGCCTGGTTCTACCCGCTGCCCGGAACACTACGCAGGGCAAAAGCGATTCTCGTCCTCCGTGCTTGCTTTTTCTCAGAAAGAGCCGTGGTGTGCGTTTTCGCCAGAAAACGCGTTTTCGGCCGAAAACGTGTACGTTTGCACTTCCCGGCCTCAGGGAAGCTGCTAGCCGGCAATTCGCTGCCTATTTCTACCCGCTGCTCAGAACGCTACGCAGGGCAAAAGCGATTCTCGTCCTCCGTGCTTGCTTTTTCTCAGAAAGAGCCATGGTGTGCTTTTTCGCCGGAAAATGCGTTTTCGGCCGAAAACGTGTACGTTTGCACTTCCCGGCCACAGGGAAGCTGCTAGCCGGGAATTCTCTGCCTGGTTCTACCCGCTGCCCGGAATACTACGCAGGGCAAAAGCGATTCTCGTCCTCCGTGCTTGCTTTTTCTCAGAAAGAGCCGTGGTGTGCGTTTTCGCCGGAAAACGCGTTTTCGGCCAAAAACGTGTACGTTTGCACTTCCCGGCCACAGGGAAGCTGCTAGCCGGGAATTCTCTGCCTGGTTCTACCCGCTGCCCGGAACGCTACGCAGGGCAAAAGCGATTCTCGTCCTCCGTGCTTGCTTTTTCTCAGAAAGAGCCGTGGTGTGCGTTTTCGCCGGAAAACGCGTTTTCGGACGAAAACGTGTACGTTTGCACTTCCCGGCCACAGGGAAGCTGCTAGACGGGAATTCTCTGCCTGGTTCTACCCGTTGCCCGGAACGCTACGCAGGGCAAAAGCGATTCTCGTCCTCCGTGCTTGCTTTTTCTCAGAAAGAGCCGTGGTGTGCGTTTTCGCCGGAAAACGCGTTTTCGGCCGCAAACGTGTACGTTTGCACTTCCCGGCCACAGGGAAGCTGCTAGCCGGGAATTCTCTGCCTGGTTCTACCCGCTGACCGGAACGCTACGCAGGGCAAAAGCGATTCTCGTCCTCCGTGCTTGCTTTTTCTCAGAAAGAGCCGTGGTGTGCGTTTTCGCCGGAAAACGTGTTTTCGGCCGAAAACGTGTACGTTTGCACTTCCCGGCCACAGGGAAGCTGCTAGCCGGGAATTCTCTGCCTGGTTCTACCCGCTGCCCGGAACGCTACGCAGGGCAAAAGCGATTCTCGTCCTCCGTGCTTGCTTTTTCTCAGAAAGAGCCGTGGTGTGCGTTTTCGCCGGAAAACGCGTTTTCGGCCGAAAACGTGTACGTTTGCACTTCCCGGCCACAGGGAAGCTGCTAGCCGGCAATTCGCTGCCTATTTCTACCCGCTGCTCAGAACGCTACGCAGGGCAAAAGCGATTCTCGTCCTCCGTGCTTGCTTTTTCTCAGAAAGAGCCGTGGTGTGCGTTTTCGTCGGAAAACGCGTTTTCGGCCGAAAACGTGTACGTTTGCACATCCCGGCCACAGGGAAGCTGCTAGCCGGGAATTCTCTGCCTGGTTCTACCCGCTGCCCGGAACGCTACACAGGGCAAAAGCGATTCTCGTCCTCCGTGCTTGCTTTTTTCAGAAAGAGCCGTGGTGTGCGTTTTCGCGGGAAAACGCGTTTTCGGCCGAAAACGTGTACGTTTGCACTTCCCGGCCACAGGGAAGCTGCTAGCCGGGAATTCTCTGCCTGGTTCTACCCGCTGCCCGGAACGCTACGCAGGGCAAAAGCGATTCTCGTCCTCCGTGCTTGCTTTTTCTCAGAAAGAGCCGTGGTGTGCGTTTTCGCGGGAAAACGCGTTTTCGGCCGAAAACGTGTACGTTTGCACTTCCCGGCCACAGGGAAGCTGCTAGCCGGCAATTCTCTGCCTGGTTCTACCCGCTGCCCGGAACGCTACGCAGGGCAAAAGCGATTCTCGTCCTCCGTGCTTGCTTTTTCTCAGAAAGAGCCGTGGTGTGCGTTTTCGCCGGAAAACGCGTTTTCGGCCGAAAACGTGTACGTTTGCACTTCCCGGCCACAGGGAAGCTGCTAGCCGGGAATTCTCTGCCTGGTTCTACCCGCTGCCCGGAACACTACGCAGGGCAAAAGCGATTCTCGTCCTCCGTGCTTGCTTTTTCTCAGAAAGAGCCGTGGTGTGCGTTTTCGCCAGAAAACGAGTTTTCGGCCGAAAACGTGTACGTTTGCACTTCCCGGCCTCAGGGAAGCTGCTAGCCGGCAATTCGCTGCCTATTTCTACCCGCTGCTCAGAACGCTACGCAGGGCAAAAGCGATTCTCGTCCTCCGTGCTTGCTTTTTCTCAGAAAGAGCCATGGTGTGCTTTTTCGCCGGAAAATGCGTTTTCGGCCGAAAACGTGTACGTTTGCACTTCCCCGCCACAGGGAAGCTGCTAGCCGGGAATTCTCTGCCTGGTTCTACCCGCTGCCCGGAACACTACGCAGGGCAAAAGCGATTCTCGTCCTCCGTGCTTGCTTTTTCTCAGAAAGAGCCGTGGTGTGCGTTTTCGCCGGAAAACGCGTTTTCGGACGAAAACGTGTACGTTTGCACTTCCCGGCCACAGGGAAGCTGCTAGCCGGGAATTCTCTGCCTGGTTCTACCCGCTGCCCGGAACGCTACGCAGGGCAAAAGCGATTCTCGTCCTCCGTGCTTGCTTTTTCTCAGAAAGAGCCGTGGTGTGCGTTTTCGCCGGAAAACGCGTTTTCGGACGAAAACGTGTACGTTTGCACTTCCCGGCCACAGGGAAGCTGCTAGACGGGAATTCTCTGCCTGGTTCTACCCGTTGCCCGGAACGCTACGCAGGGCAAAAGCGATTCTCGTCCTCCGTGCTTGCTTTTTCTCAGAAAGAGCCGTGGTGTGCGTTTTCGCCGGTAAACGCGTTTTCGGCCGCAAACGTGTACGTTTGCACTTCCCGGCCACAGGGAAGCTGCTAGCCGGGAATTCTCTGCCTGGTTCTACCCGCTGCCCGGAACGCTACGCAGGGCAAAAGCGATTCTCGTCCTCCGTGCTTGCTTTTTCTCAGAAAGAGCCGTGGTGTGCGTTTTCGCCGGAAAACGTGTTTTCGGCCGAAAACGTGTACGTTTGCACTTCCCGGCCACAGGGAAGCTGCTAGCCGGGAATTCTCTGCCTGGTTCTACCCGCTGCCCGGAACGCTACGCAGGGCAAAAGCGATTCTCGTCCTCCGTGCTTGCTTTTTCTCAGAAAGAGCCGTGGTGTGCGTTTTCGCGGGAAAACGCGTTTTCGGCCGAAAACGTGTACGTTTGCACTTCCCGGCCACAGGGAAGCTGCTAGCCGGGAATTCTCTGCCTGGTTCTACCCGCTGCCCGGAACGCTACGCAGGGCAAAAGCGATTCTCGTCCTCCGTGCTTGCTTTTTCTCAGAAAGAGCCGTGGTGTGCGTTTTCGCCGGAAAACGCGTTTTCGGCCGAAAACGTGTACGTTTGCACTTCCCGGCCACAGGGAAGATGCTAGCCGGCAATTCTCTGCCTGGTTCTACCCGCTGCCCGGAACACTACGCAGGGCAAAAGCGGTTCTCGTCCTCCGTGCTTGCTTTTTCTCAGAAAGAGCCGTGGTGTGCGTTTTCGCCAGAAAACGCGTTTTCGGCCGAAAACGTGTACGTTTGCACTTCCCGGCCACAGGGAAGCTGCTAGCCGGGAATTCTCTGCCTGGTTCTACCCGCTGCCCGGAACGCTACGCAGGGCAAAAGCGATTCTCGTCCTCCGTGCTTGCTTTTTCTCAGAAAGAGCCGTGGTGTGCGTTTTCGCCGGAAAACGCGTTTTCGGCCGAAAACGTGTACGTTTGCACTTCCCCGCCACAGGGAAGCTGCTAGACGGGAATTCTCTGCCTGGTTCTACCCGCTGCCCGGAGCGCTACGCAGGGCAAAAGCGATTCTCGTCCTCCGTGCTTGCTTTTTCTCAGAAAGAGCCGTGGTGTGCGTTTTCGCCAGAAAACGCGTTTTCGGCCGAAAACGTGTACGTTTGCACTTCCCCGCCACAGGGAAGCTGCTAGCCGGGAATTCTCTGCCTGGTTCTACCCGCTGCCCGGAACGCTACGCAGGGCAAAAGCGATTCTCGTCCTCCGTGCTTGCTTTTTCTCAGAAAGAGCCGTGGTGTGCGTTTTCGCCGGAAAACGCGTTTTCGGCCGAAAACGTGTACGTTTGCACTTCCCGGCCACAGGGAAGCTGCTAGCCGGCAATTCGCTGCCTATTTCTACCCGCTGCTCAGAACGCTACGCAGGGCAAAAGCGATTCTCGTCTTCCGTGCTTGCTTTATCTCAGAAAGAGCCGTGGTGTGCGTTTTCGCCGCAAAACGCGTTTTCGGCCGAAAACGTGTACGTTTGCACTTCCCCGCCACAGGGAAGCTGATAGCAGGGAATTCGCTGCCTGGTTCTACCCGCTGCCCGGAACGCTACGCAGGGCAAAAGCGATTCTCGTCCTCCGTGCTTGCTTTTTCTCAGAAAGAGCCGTGGTGTGCGTTTTCGCCGGAAAACGCGTTTTCGGCCGAAAACGTGTACGTTTGCACTTCCCGGCCACAGGGAAGCTGCTAGCCGGCAATTCGCTGCCTATTTCTACCCGCTGCTCAGAACGCTACGCAGGGCAAAAGCGATTCTCGTCTTCCGTGCTTGCTTTTTCTCAGAAAGAGCCGTGGTGTGCGTTTTCGTCGGAAAACGCGTTTTCGGCCGAAAACGTGTACGTTTGCACTTCCCGGCCACAGGGAAGCTGCTAGCCGGGAATTCTCTGCCTGGTTCTACCCGCTGCCCGGAACGCTACGCAGGGCAAAAGCGATTCTCGTCCTCCGTGCTTGCTTTTTCTCAGAAAGAGCCGTGGTGTGCGTTTTCGCCGGAAAACGCGTTTTCGGCCGAAAACGTGTACGTTTGCACTTCCCCGCCACAGGGAAGCTGCTAGCCGGGAATTCTCTGCCTGGTTCTACCCGCTGCCCGGAACGCTACGCAGGGCAAAAGCGATTCTCGTCCTCCGTGCTTGCTTTATCTCAGAAAGAGCCGTGGTGTGCGTTTTCGCCGCAAAACGCGTTTTCGGCCGAAAACGTGTACGTTTGCACTTCCCCGCCACAGGGAAGCTGCTAGCCGGGAATTCTCTGCCTGGTTCTACCCGCTGCCCGGAACGCTACGCAGGGCAAAAGCGATTCTCGTCCTCCGTGCTTGCTTTTTCTCAGAAAGAGCCGTGGTGTGCGTTTTCGCCGGAAAACGCGTTTTCGGCCGAAAACGTGTACGTTTGCACTTCCCCGCCACAGGGAAGCTGATAGCAGGGAATTCGCTGCCTGGTTCTACCCGCTGCCCGGAACGCTACGCAGGGCAAAAGCGATTCTCGTCCTCCGTGCTTGCTTTTTCTCAGAAAGAGCCGTGGTGTGCGTTTTCGCCGGAAAACGCGTTTTCGGCCGAAAACGTGTACGTTTGCACTTCCCGGCCACAGGGAAGCTGCTAGCCGGCAATTCGCTGCCTATTTCTACCCGCTGCTCAGAACGCTACGCAGGGCAAAAGCGATTCTCGTCTTCCGTGCTTGCTTTTTCTCAGAAAGAGCCGTGGTGTGCGTTTTCGTCGGAAAACGAGTTTTCGGCCGAAAACGTGTACGTTTGCACTTCCCGGCCACAGGGAAGCTGCTAGCCGGGAATTCTCTGCCTGGTTCTACCCGCTGCCCGGAACGCTACGCAGGGCAAAAGCGATTCTCGTCCTCCGTGCTTGCTTTATCTCAGAAAGAGCCGTGGTGTGCGTTTTCGCCGGAAAACGCGTTTTCGGCCGAAAACGTGTACGTTTGCACTTCCCCGCCACAGGGAAGCTGCTAGCCGGGAATTCTCTGCCTGGTTCTACCCGCTGCCCGGAACGCTACGCAGGGCAAAAGCGATTCTCGTCCTCCGTGCTTGCTTTATCTCAGAAAGAGCCGTGGTGTGCGTTTTCGCCGCAAAACGCGTTTTCGGCCGAAAACGTGTACGTTTGCACTTCCCCGCCACAGGGAAGCTGCTAGCCGGGAATTCTCTGCCTGGTTCTACCCGCTGCCCGGAACGCTACGCAGGGCAAAAGCGATTCTCGTCCTCCGTGCTTGCTTTTTCTCAGAAAGAGCCGTGGTGTGCGTTTTCGCCGGAAAACGCGTTTTCGGCCGAAAACGTGTACGTTTGCACTTCCCCGCCACAGGGAAGCTGCTAGCCGGGAATTCTCTGCCTGGTTCTACCCGCTGCCCGGAACGCTACGCAGGGCAAAAGCGATTCTCGTCCTTCGTGCTTGCTTTTTCTCAGAAAGAGCCGTGGTGTGCGTTTTCGCCGCAAAACGCGTTTTCGGCCGAAAACGTGTACGTTTGCACTTCCCGGCCTCAGGGAAGCTGCTAGCCGGCAATTCGCTGCCTATTTCTACCCGCTGCTCAGAACGCTACGCAGGGCAAAAGCGATTCTCGTCCGCCGGCTTGCTTTTTCTCAGAAAGAGCCATGGTGTGCTTTTTCGCCGGAAAATGCGTTTTCGGCCGAAAACGTGTACGTTTGCACTTCCCCGCCACAGGGAAGCTGCTAGCCGGGAATTCTCTGCCTGGTTCTACCCGCTGCCCGGAACACTACGCAGGGCAAAAGCGATTCTCGTCCTCCGTGCTTGCTTTTTCTCAGAAAGAGCCGTGGTGTGCGTTTTCGCGGGAAAACGCGTTTTCGGCCGAAAACGTGTACGTTTGCACTTCCCGGCCACAGGGAAGCTGCTAGCCGGGAATTCTCTGCCTGGTTCTACCCGCTGCCCGGAACGCTACGCAGGGCAAAAGCGATTCTCGTCCTCCGTGCTTGCTTTTTCTCAGAAAGAGCCGTGGTGTGCGTTTTCGCGGGAAAACGCGTTTTTGGCCGAAAACGTGTACGTTTGCACTTCCCGGCCACAGGGAAGCTGCTAGACGGGAATTCTCTGCCTGGTTCTACCCGCTGCCCGGAACGCTACGCAGGGCAAAAGCGATTCTCGTCCTCCGTGCTTGCTTTTTCTCAGAAAGAGCCGTGGTGTGCGTTTTCGCCAGAAAACGCGTTTTCGGCCGAAAACGTGTACGTTTGCACTTCCCCGCCACAGGGAAGCTGCTAGCCGGGAATTCTCTGCCTGGTTCTACCCGCTGCCCGGAACGCTACGCAGGGCAAAAGCGATTCTCGTCCTCCGTGCTTGCTTTTTCTCAGAAAGAGCCGTGGTGTGCGTTTTCGCCGGAAAACGCGTTTTCGGCCGAAAACGTGTACGTTTGCACTTCCCGGCCACAGGGAAGCTGCTAGCCGGGAATTCTCTGCCTGGTTCTACCCGCTGCCCGGAACGCTACGCAGGGCAAAAGCGATTCTCGTCCTCCGTGCTTGCTTTTTCTCAGAAAGAGCCGTGGTGTGCGTTTTCGCCGGAAAACGTTTTTTCGGCGAAAACGTATACGTTTGCACTTCCCGGCCACAGGGAAGCTGCTAGCCGGGAATTCTCTGCCTGGTTCTACCCGCTGCCCGGAACGCTACGCAGGGCAAAAGCGATTCTCGTCCTCCGTGCTTGCTTTTTCTCAGAAAGAGCCGTGGTGTGCGTTTTCGCCGGAAAACGCGTTTTCGGCCGAAAACGTGTACGTTTGCACTTCCCCGCCACAGGGAAGCTGCTAGACGGGAATTCTCTGCCTGGTTCTACCCGCTGCCCGGAGCGCTACGCAGGGCAAAAGCGATTCTCGTCCTCCGTGCTTGCTTTTTCTCAGAAAGAGCCGTGGTGTGCGTTTTCGCCAGAAAACGCGTTTTCGGCCAAAAACGTGTACGTTTGCACTTCCCCGCCACAGGGAAGCTGCTAGCCGGGAATTCTCTGCCTGGTTCTACCCGCTGCCCGGAACGCTACGCAGGGCAAAACCGATTCTCGTCCTCCGTGTTTGCTTTTTCTCAGAAAGAGCCATGGTGTGCTTTTTCGCCGGAAGACGCGTTTTCGGCCGAAAACGTGTACGTTTGCACTTCCCGGCCACAGGGAAGCTGCTAGCCGGCAATTCGCTGCCTATTTCTACCCGCTGCTCAGAACGCTACGCAGGGCAAAAGCGATTCTCGTCTTCCGTGCTTGCTTTTTCTCAGAAAGAGCCGTGGTGTGCGTTTTCGTCGGAAAACGCGTTTTCGGCCGAAAACGTGTACGTTTGCACTTCCCGGCCACAGGGAAGCTGCTAGACGGGAATTCTCTGCCTGGTTCTACCCGCTGCCCGGAACGCTACACAGGGCAAAAGCGATTCTCGTCCTCCGTGCTTGCTTTTTCTCAGAAAGAGCCGTGGTGTGCGTTTTCGCCGGAAAACGCGTTTTCGGCCGAAAACGTGTACGTTTGCACTTCCCCGCCACAGGGAAGCTGCTAGCCGGGAATTCTCTGCCTGGTTCTACCCGCTGCCCGGAACGCTACGCAGGGCAAAAGCGATTCTCGTCCTCCGTGCTTGCTTTTTCTCAGAAAGAGCCGTGGTGTGCGTTTTCGCCGCAAAACGCGTTTTCGGCCGAAAACGTGTACGTTTGCACTTCCCGGCCTCAGGGAAGCTGCTAGCCGGCAATTCGCTGCCTATTTCTACCCGCTGCTCAGAACGCTACGCAGGGCAAAAGCGATTCTCGTCCGCCGGCTTGCTTTTTCTCAGAAAGAGCCATGGTGTGCTTTTTCGCCGGAAAATGCGTTTTCGGCCGAAAACGTGTACGTTTGCACTTCCCCGCCACAGGGAAGCTGCTAGCCGGGAATTCTCTGCCTGGTTCTACCCGCTGCCCGGAACACTACGCAGGGCAAAAGCGATTCTCGTCCTCCGTGCTTGCTTTTTCTCAGAAAGAGCCGTGGTGTGCGTTTTCGCCGGAAAACGCGTTTTCGGCCGAAAACGTGTACGTTTGCACTTCTCGGCCACAGGGAAGCTGCTAGCCGGGAATTCTCTGCCTGGTTCTACCCGCTGCCCGGAACGCTACGCAGGGCAAAAGCGATTCTCGTCCTCCGTGCTTGCTTTTTCTCAGAAAGAGCCGTGGTGTGCGTTTTCGCGGGAAAACGCGTTTTCGGCCGAAAACGTGTACGTTTGCACTTCCCGGCCACAGGGAAGCTGCTAGACGGGAATTCTCTGCCTGGTTCTACCCGCTGCCCGGAACGCTACGCAGGGCAAAAGCGATTCTCGTCCTCCGTGCTTGCTTTTTCTCAGAAAGAGCCGTGGTGTGCGTTTTCGCCAGAAAACGCGTTTTCGGCCGAAAACGTGTACGTTTGCACTTCCCCGCCACAGGGAAGCTGCTAGCCGGGAATTCTCTGCCTGGTTCTACCCGCTGCCCGGAACGCTACGCAGGGCAAAAGCGATTCTCGTCCTCCGTGCTTGCTTTTTCTCAGAAAGAGCCGTGGTGTGCGTTTTCGCCGGTAAACGCGTTTTCGGCCGAAAACGTGTACGTTTGCACTTCCCGGCCACAGGGAAGCTGCTAGCCGGCAATTCTCTGCCTGGTTCTACCCGCTGCCCGGAACGCTACGCAGGGCAAAAGCGATTCTCGTCCTCCGTGCTTGCTTTTTCTCAGAAAGAGCCGTGGTGTGCGTTTTCGCCGGAAAACGTGTTTTCGGCGAAAACGTATACGTTTGCACTTACCGGCCACAGGGAAGCTGCTAGCCGGGAATTCTCTGCCTGGTTCTACCCGCTGCCCGGAACGCTACGCAGGGCAAAAGCGATTCTCGTCCTCCGTGCTTGCTTTTTCTCAGAAAGAGCCGTGGTGTGCGTTTTCGCGGGAAAACGCGTTTTCGGCCGAAAACGTGTACGTTTGCACTTCCCGGCCACAGGGAAGCTGCTAGCCGGGAATTCTCTGCCTGGTTCTACCCGCTGCCCGGAACGCTACGCAGGGCAAAAGCGATTCTCGTCCTCCGTGCTTGCTTTTTCTCAGAAAGAGCCGTGGTGTGCGTTTTCGCCGGAAAACGCGTTTTCGGCCGAAAACGTGTACGTTTGCACTTCCCGGCCACAGGGAAGCTGCTAGACGGGAATTCTCTGCCTGGTTCTACCCGCTGCCCGGAACGCTACGCAGGGCAAAAGCGATACTCGTCCTCCGTGCTTGCTTTTTCTCAGAAAGAGCCGTGGTGTGCGTTTTCGCCGGAAAACGCGTTTTCGGCCGAAAACGTGTACGTTTGTACTTCCCCGCCACAGGGAAGCTGCTAGCCGGGAATTCTCTGCCTGGTTCTACCCGCTGCCCGGAACGCTACGCAGGGCAAAAGCGATTCTCGTCCTCCGTGCTTGCTTTTTCTCAGAAAGAGCCGTGGTGTGCGTTTTCGCGGGAAAACGCGTTTTCGGCCGAAAACGTGTACGTTTGCACTTCCCGGCCACAGGGAAGCTGCTAGCCGGGAATTCTCTGCCTGGTTCTACCCGCTGCCCGGAACGCTACGCAGGGCAAAAGCGATTCTCGTCCTCCGTGCTTGCTTTTTCTCAGAAAGAGCCGTGGTGTGCGTTTTCGCCGGAAAACGTTTTTTCGGCGAAAACGTATACGTTTGCACTTCCCGGCCACAGGGAAGCTGCTAGCCGGGAATTCTCTGCCTGGTTCTACCCGCTGCCCGGAACGCTACGCAGGGCAAAAGCGATTCTCGTCCTCCGTGCTTGCTTTTTCTCAGAAAGAGCCGTGGTGTGCGTTTTCGCCGGAAAACGCGTTTTCGGCCGAAAACGTGTACGTTTGCACTTCCCCGCCACAGGGAAGCTGCTAGACGGGAATTCTCTGCCTGGTTCTACCCGCTGCCCGGAGCGCTACGCAGGGCAAAAGCGATTCTCGTCCTCCGTGCTTGCTTTTTCTCAGAAAGAGCCGTGGTGTGCGTTTTCGCCAGAAAACGCGTTTTCGGCCAAAAACGTGTACGTTTGCACTTCCCCGCCACAGGGAAGCTGCTAGCCGGGAATTCTCTGCCTGGTTCTACCCGCTGCCCGGAACGCTACGCAGGGCAAAACCGATTCTCGTCCTCCGTGTTTGCTTTTTCTCAGAAAGAGCCATGGTGTGCTTTTTCGCCGGAAGACGCGTTTTCGGCCGAAAACGTGTACGTTTGCACTTCCCGGCCACAGGGAAGCTGCTAGCCGGCAATTCGCTGCCTATTTCTACCCGCTGCTCAGAACGCTACGCAGGGCAAAAGCGATTCTCGTCTTCCGTGCTTGCTTTTTCTCAGAAAGAGCCGTGGTGTGCGTTTTCGTCGGAAAACGCGTTTTCGGCCGAAAACGTGTACGTTTGCACTTCCCGGCCACAGGGAAGCTGCTAGACGGGAATTCTCTGCCTGGTTCTACCCGCTGCCCGGAACGCTACACAGGGCAAAAGCGATTCTCGTCCTCCGTGCTTGCTTTTTCTCAGAAAGAGCCGTGGTGTGCGTTTTCGCCGGAAAACGCGTTTTCGGCCGAAAACGTGTACGTTTGCACTTCCCCGCCACAGGGAAGCTGCTAGCCGGGAATTCTCTGCCTGGTTCTACCCGCTGCCCGGAACGCTACGCAGGGCAAAAGCGATTCTCGTCCTCCGTGCTTGCTTTTTCTCAGAAAGAGCCGTGGTGTGCGTTTTCGCCGCAAAACGCGTTTTCGGCCGAAAACGTGTACGTTTGCACTTCCCGGCCTCAGGGAAGCTGCTAGCCGGCAATTCGCTGCCTATTTCTACCCGCTGCTCAGAACGCTACGCAGGGCAAAAGCGATTCTCGTCCGCCGGCTTGCTTTTTCTCAGAAAGAGCCATGGTGTGCTTTTTCGCCGGAAAATGCGTTTTCGGCCGAAAACGTGTACGTTTGCACTTCCCCGCCACAGGGAAGCTGCTAGCCGGGAATTCTCTGCCTGGTTCTACCCGCTGCCCGGAACACTACGCAGGGCAAAAGCGATTCTCGTCCTCCGTGCTTGCTTTTTCTCAGAAAGAGCCGTGGTGTGCGTTTTCGCCGGAAAACGCGTTTTCGGCCGAAAACGTGTACGTTTGCACTTCTCGGCCACAGGGAAGCTGCTAGCCGGGAATTCTCTGCCTGGTTCTACCCGCTGCCCGGAACGCTACGCAGGGCAAAAGCGATTCTCGTCCTCCGTGCTTGCTTTTTCTCAGAAAGAGCCGTGGTGTGCGTTTTCGCGGGAAAACGCGTTTTCGGCCGAAAACGTGTACGTTTGCACTTCCCGGCCACAGGGAAGCTGCTAGACGGGAATTCTCTGCCTGGTTCTACCCGCTGCCCGGAACGCTACGCAGGGCAAAAGCGATTCTCGTCCTCCGTGCTTGCTTTTTCTCAGAAAGAGCCGTGGTGTGCGTTTTCGCCAGAAAACGCGTTTTCGGCCGAAAACGTGTACGTTTGCACTTCCCCGCCACAGGGAAGCTGCTAGCCGGGAATTCTCTGCCTGGTTCTACCCGCTGCCCGGAACGCTACGCAGGGCAAAAGCGATTCTCGTCCTCCGTGCTTGCTTTTTCTCAGAAAGAGCCGTGGTGTGCGTTTTCGCCGGTAAACGCGTTTTCGGCCGAAAACGTGTACGTTTGCACTTCCCGGCCACAGGGAAGCTGCTAGCCGGCAATTCTCTGCCTGGTTCTACCCGCTGCCCGGAACGCTACGCAGGGCAAAAGCGATTCTCGTCCTCCGTGCTTGCTTTTTCTCAGAAAGAGCCGTGGTGTGCGTTTTCGCCGGAAAACGTGTTTTCGGCGAAAACGTATACGTTTGCACTTACCGGCCACAGGGAAGCTGCTAGCCGGGAATTCTCTGCCTGGTTCTACCCGCTGCCCGGAACGCTACGCAGGGCAAAAGCGATTCTCGTCCTCCGTGCTTGCTTTTTCTCAGAAAGAGCCGTGGTGTGCGTTTTCCGCGGGAAAACGCGTTTTCGGCCGAAAACGTGTACGTTTGCACTTCCCGGCCACAGGGAAGCTGCTAGCCGGGAATTCTCTGCCTGGTTCTACCCGCTGCCCGGAACGCTACGCAGGGCAAAAGCGATTCTCGTCCTCCGTGCTTGCTTTTTCTCAGAAAGAGCCGTGGTGTGCGTTTTCGCCGGAAAACGCGTTTTCGGCCGAAAACGTGTACGTTTGCACTTCCCGGCCACAGGGAAGCTGCTAGACGGGAATTCTCTGCCTGGTTCTACCCGCTGCCCGGAACGCTACGCAGGGCAAAAGCGATACTCGTCCTCCGTGCTTGCTTTTTCTCAGAAAGAGCCGTGGTGTGCGTTTTCGCCGGAAAACGCGTTTTCGGCCGAAAACGTGTACGTTTGTACTTCCCCGCCACAGGGAAGCTGCTAGCCGGGAATTCTCTGCCTGGTTCTACCCGCTGCCCGGAACGCTACGCAGGGCAAAAGCGATTCTCGTCCTCCGTGCTTGCTTTTTCTCAGAAAGAGCCGTGGTGTGCGT
>NW_027438139.1:0-24440 GCF_965140245.1 Athene noctua
CGGAAAACGCGTTTTCGGCCGAAAACGTGTACGTTTGCACTTCCCCGCCACAGGGAAGCTGCTAGCCGGGAATTCTCTGCCTGGTTCTACCCGCTGCCCGGAACGCTACGCAGGGCAAAAGCGGTTCTCGTCCTCCGTGCTTGCTTTTTCTCAGAAAGAGCCGTGGTGTGCGTTTTCCCCGGAAAACGCGTTTTCGGCCGAAAACGTGTACGTTTGCACTTCCCCGCCACAGGGAAGCTGCTAGCCGGGAATTCTCTGCCTGGTTCTACCCGCTGCCCGGAACGCTACGCAGGGCAAAAGCGGTTCTCGTCCTCCGTGCTTGCTTTTTCTCAGAAAGAGCCGTGGTGTGCGATTTCGCCGGAAAACGCGTTTTCGGCCGAAAACGTGTACGTTTGCACTTCCCCGCCACAGGGAAGCTGCTAGCCGGGAATTCTCTGCCTGGTTCTACCCGCTGCCCGGAACGGTACGCAGGGCAAAAGCGGTTCTCGTCCTCCGTGCTTGCTTTTTCTCAGAAAGAGCCGTGGTGTGCGATTTCGCCGGAAAACGCGTTTTCGGCCGAAAACGTGTACGTTTGCACTTCCCCGCCACAGGGAAGCTGCTAGCCGGGAATTCTCTGCCTGGTTCTACCCGCTGCCCGGAACGCTACGCAGAGCAAAAGCGGTTCTCGTCCTCCGTGCTTGCTTTTTCTCAGAAAGAGCCGTGGTGTGCGTTTTCGCCGGAAAACGCGTTTTCGGCCGAAAACGTGTACGTTTGCACTTCCCCGCCACAGGGAAGCTGCTAGCCGGGAATTCTCTGCCTGGTTCTACCCGCTGCCCGGAACGCTACGCAGGGCAAAAGCGGTTCTCGTCCTCCGTGCTTGCTTTTTCTCAGAAAGAGCCGTGGTGTGCGATTTCGCCGGAAAAGGCGTTTTCGGCCGAAAACGTGTACGTTTGCACTTCCCCGCCACAGGGAAGCTGCTAGCCGGGAATTCTCTGCCTGGTTCTACCCGCTGCCCGGAACGCTACGCAGGGCAAAAGCGGTTCTCGTCCTCCGTGCTTGCTTTTTCTCAGAAAGAGCCGTGGTGTGCGATTTCGCCGGAAAACGCGTTTTCGGCCGAAAACGTGTACGTTTGCACTTCCCCGCCACAGGGAAGCTGCTAGCCGGGAATTCTCTGCCTGGTTCTACCCGCTGCCCGGAACGCTACGCAGGGCAAAAGCGGTTCTCGTCCTCCGTGCTTGCTTTTTCTCAGAAAGAGCCGTGGTGTGCGATTTCGCCGGAAAACGCGTTTTCGGCCGAAAACGTGTACGTTTGCACTTCCCCGCCACAGGGAAGCTGCTAGCCGGGAATTCTCTGCCTGGTTCTACCCGCTGCCCGGAACGCTACGCAGGGCAAAAGCGGTTCTCGTCCTCCGTGCTTGCTTTTTCTCAGAAAGAGCCGTGGTGTGCGTTTTCCCCGGAAAACGCGTTTTCGGCCGAAAACGTGTACGTTTGCACTTCCCCGCCACAGGGAAGCTGCTAGCCGGGAATTCTCTGCCTGGTTCTACCCGCTGCCCGGAACGCTACGCAGGGCAAAAGCGGTTCTCGTCCTCCGTGCTTGCTTTTTCTCAGAAAGAGCCGTGGTGTGCGATTTCGCCGGAAAACGCGTTTTCGGCCGAAAACGTGTACGTTTGCACTTCCCCGCCAGAGGGAAGCTGCTAGCCGGGAATTCTCTGCCTGGTTCTACCCGCTGCCCGGAACGCTACGCAGGGCAAAAGCGGTTCTCGTCCTCCGTGCTTGCTTTTTCTCAGAAAGAGCCGTGGTGTGCGTTTTCGCCGGAAAACGCGTTTTCGGCCGAAAACGTGTACGTTTGCACTTCCCCGCCACAGGGAAGCTGCTAGCCGGGAATTCTCTGCCTGGTTCTACCCGCTGCCCGGAACGCTACGCAGGGCAAAAGCGGTTCTCGTCCTCCGTGCTTGCTTTTTCTCAGAAAGAGCCGTGGTGTGCGATTTCGCCGGAAAACGCGTTTTCGGCCGAAAACGTGTACGTTTGCACTTCCCCGCCACAGGGAAGCTGCTAGCCGGGAATTCTCTGCCTGGTTCTACCCGCTGCCCGGAACGCTACGCAGGGCAAAAGCGGTTCTCGTCCTCCGTGTTTGCTTTTCCTCAGAAAGAGCCGTGGTGTGCGATTTCGCCGGAAAACGCGTTTTCGGCCGAAAACGTGTACGTTTGCACTTCCCCGCCACAGGGAAGCTGCTAGCCGGGAATTCTCTGCCTGGTTCTACCCGCTGCCCGGAACGCTACGCAGGGCAAAAGCGGTTCTCGTCCTCCGTGCTTGCTTTTTCTCAGAAAGAGCCGTGGTGTGCGATTTCGCCGGAAAACGCGTTTTCGGCCGAAAACGTGTACGTTTGCACTTCCCCGCCACAGGGAAGCTGCTAGCCGGGAATTCTCTGCCTGGTTCTACCCGCTGCCCGGAACGCTACGCAGGGCAAAAGCGGTTCTCGTCCTCCGTGCTTGCTTTTTCTCAGAAAGAGCCGTGGTGTGCGTTTTCGCCGGAAAACGCGTTTTCGGCCGAAAACGTGTACGTTTGCACTTCCCCGCCACAGGGAAGCTGCTAGCCGGGAATTCTCTGCCTGGTTCTACCCGCTGCCCGGAACGCTACGCAGGGCAAAAGCGGTTCTCGTCCTCCGTGCTTGCTTTTTCTCAGAAAGAGCCGTGGTGTGCGTTTTCGCCGGAAAACGCGTTTTCGGCCGAAAACGTGTACGTTTGCACTTCCCCGCCAGAGGGAAGCTGCTAGCCGGGAATTCTCTGCCTGGTTCTACCCGCTGCCCGGAACGCTACGCAGGGCAAAAGCGGTTCTCGTCCTCCGTGCTTGCTTTTTCTCAGAAAGAGCCGTGGTGTGCGTTTTCGCCGGAAAACGCGTTTTCGGCCGAAAACGTGTACGTTTGCACTTCCCCGCCAGAGGGAAGCTGCTAGCCGGGAATTCTCTGCCTGGTTCTACCCGCTGCCCGGAACGCTACGCAGGGCAAAAGCGGTTCTCGTCCTCCGTGCTTGCTTTTTCTCAGAAAGAGCCGTGGTGTGCGTTTTCGCCGGAAAACGCGTTTTCGGCCGAAAACGTGTACGTTTGCACTTCCCCGCCAGAGGGAAGCTGCTAGCCGGGAATTCTCTGCCTGGTTCTACCCGCTGCCCGGAACGCTACGCAGGGCAAAAGCGGTTCTCGTCCTCCGTGCTTGCTTTTTCTCAGAAAGAGCCGTGGTGTGCGTTTTCGCCGGAAAACGCGTTTTCGGCCGAAAACGTGTACGTTTGCACTTCCCCGCCACAGGGAAGCTGCTAGCCGGGAATTCTCTGCCTGGTTCTACCCGCTGCCCGGAACGCTACGCAGGGCAAAAGCGGTTCTCGTCCTCCGTGCTTGCTTTTTCTCAGAAAGAGCCGTGGTGTGCGTTTTCGCCGGAAAACGCGTTTTCGGCCGAAAACGTGTACGTTTGCACTTCCCCGCCACAGGGAAGCTGCTAGCCGGGAATTCTCTGCCTGGTTCTACCCGCTGCCCGGAACGCTACGCAGGGCAAAAGCGGTTCTCGTCCTCCGTGCTTGCTTTTTCTCAGAAAGAGCCGTGGTGTGCGTTTTCGCCGGAAAACGCGTTTTCGGCCGAAAACGTGTACGTTTGCACTTCCCCGCCACAGGGAAGCTGCTAGCCGGGAATTCTCTGCCTGGTTCTACCCGCTGCCCGGAACGCTATGCAGGGAAAAGCGGTTCTCGTCCTCCGTGCTTGCTTTTTCTCAGAAAGAGCCGTGGTGTGCGATTTCGCCGGAAAACGCGTTTTCGGCCGAAAACGTGTACGTTTGCACTTCCCCGCCAGAGGGAAGCTGCTAGCCGGGACTTCTCTGCCTGGTTCTACCCGCTGCCCGGAACGCTACGCAGGGCAAAAGCGGTTCTCGTCCTCCGTGCTTGCTTTTTCTCAGAAAGAGCCGTGGTGTGCGTTTTCGCCGGAAAACGCGTTTTCGGCCGAAAACGTGTACGTTTGCACTTCCCCGCCACAGGGAAGCTGCTAGCCGGGAATTCTCTGCCTAGTTCTACCCGCTGCCCGGAACGCTACGCAGGGCAAAAGCGGTTCTCGTCCTCCGTGCTTGCTTTTTCTCAGAAAGAGCCGTGGTGTGCGATTTCGCCGGAAAACGCGTTTTCGGCCGAAAACGTGTACGTTTGCACTTCCCCGCCACAGGGAAGCTGCTAGCCGGGAATTCTCTGCCTGGTTCTACCCGCTGCCCGGAACGCTACGCAGGGCAAAAGCGGTTCTCGTCCTCCGTGCTTGCTTTTTCTCAGAAAGAGCCGTGGTGTGCGTTTTCGCCGGAAAACGCGTTTTCGGCCGAAAACGTGTACGTTTGCACTTCCCCGCCACAGGGAAGCTGCTAGCCGGGAATTCTCTGCCTGGTTCTACCCGCTGCCCGGAACGCTACGCAGGGCAAAAGCGGTTCTCGTCCTCCGTGCTTGCTTTTTCTCAGAAAGAGCCGTGGTGTGCGATTTCGCCGGAAAACGCGTTTTCGGCCGAAAACGTGTACGTTTGCACTTCCCCGCCAGAGGGAAGCTGCTAGCCGGGACTTCTCTGCCTGGTTCTACCCGCTGCCCGGAACGCTACGCAGGGCAAAAGCGGTTCTCGTCCTCCGTGCTTGCTTTTTCTCAGAAAGAGCCGTGGTGTGCGTTTTCGCGGGAAAACGCGTTTTCGGCCGAAAACGTGTACGTTTGCACTTCCCCGCCACAGGGAAGCTGCTAGCCGGGAATTCTCTGCCTGGTTCTACCCGCTGCCCGGAACGCTACGCAGGGCAAAAGCGGTTCTCGTCCTCCGTGCTTGCTTTTTCTCAGAAAGAGCCGTGGTGTGCGATTTCGCCGGAAAACGCGTTTTCGGCCGAAAACGTGTACGTTTGCACTTCCCCGCCACAGGGAAGCTGCTAGCCGGGAATTCTCTGCCTGGTTCTACCCGCTGCCCGGAACGCTACGCAGGGCAAAAGCGGTTCTCGTCCTCCGTGCTTGCTTTTTCTCAGAAAGAGCCGTTTTGTTCGTTTTCGCCGGAAAACGCGTTTTCGGCCGAAAACGTGTACGTTTGCACTTCCCCGCCACAGGGAAGCTGCTAGCCGGGAATTCTCTGCCTGGTTCTACCCGCTGCCCGGAACGCTACGCAGGGCAAAAGCGGTTCTCGTCCTCCGTGCTTGCTTTTTCTCAGAAAGAGCCGTGGTGTGCGTTTTCGCCGGAAAACGCGTTTTCGGCCGAAAACGTGTACGTTTGCACTTCCCCGCCAGAGGGAAGCTGCTAGCCGGGAATTCTCTGCCTGGTTCTACCCGCTGCCCGGAACGCTACGCAGGGCAAAAGCGGTTCTCGTCCTCCGTGCTTGCTTTTTCTCAGAAAGAGCCGTGGTGTGCGTTTTCGCCGGAAAACGCGTTTTCGGCCGAAAACGTGTACGTTTGCACTTCCCCGCCACAGGGAAGCTGCTAGCCGGGAATTCTCTGCCTGGTTCTACCCGCTGCCCGGAACGCTACGCAGGGCAAAAGCGGTTCTCGTCCTCCGTGCTTGCTTTTTCTCGGAAAGAGCCGTGGTGTGCGTTTTCGCCGGAAAACGCGTTTTCGGCCGAAAACGTGTACGTTTGCACTTCCCCGCCACAGGGAAGCTGCTAGCCGGGAATTCTCTGCCTGGTTCTACCCGCTGCCCGGAACGCTACGCAGGGCAAAAGCGGTTCTCGTCCTCCGTGCTTGCTTTTTCTCAGAAAGAGCCGTGGTGTGCGTTTTCGCCGGAAAACGCGTTTTCGGCCGAAAACGTGTACGTTTGCACTTCCCCGCCACAGGGAAGCTGCTAGCCGGGAATTCTCTGCCTGGTTCTACCCGCTGCCCGGAACGCTACGCAGGGCAAAAGCGGTTCTCGTCCTCCGTGCTTGCTTTTTCTCAGAAAGAGCCGTGGTGTGCGTTTTCGCCGGAAAACGCGTTTTCGGCCGAAAACGTGTACGTTTGCACTTCCCCGCCAGAGGGAAGCTGCTAGCCGGGAATTCTCTGCCTGGTTCTACCCGCTGCCCGGAACGCTACGCAGGGCAAAAGCGGTTCTCGTCCTCCGTGCTTGCTTTTTCTCAGAAAGAGCCGTGGTGTGCGATTTCGCCGGAAAACGCGTTTTCGGCCGAAAACGTGTACGTTTGCACTTCCCCGCCACAGGGAAGCTGCTAGCCGGGAATTCTCTGCCTGGTTCTACCCGCTGCCCGGAACGCTACGCAGAGCAAAAGCGGTTCTCGTCCTCCGTGCTTGCTTTTTCTCAGAAAGAGCCGTGGTGTGCGTTTTCGCCGGAAAACGCGTTTTCGGCCGAAAACGTGTACGTTTGCACTTCCCCGCCACAGGGAAGCTGCTAGCCGGGAATTCTCTGCCTGGTTCTACCCGCTGCCCGGAACGCTACGCAGGGCAAAAGCGGTTCTCGTCCTCCGTGCTTGCTTTTTCTGAGAAAGAGCCGTGGTGTGCGATTTCGCCGGAAAACGCGTTTTCGGCCGAAAACGTGTACGTTTGCACTTCCCCGCCACAGGGAAGCTGCTAGCCGGGAATTCTCTGCCTGGTTCTACCCGCTGCCCGGAACGCTACGCAGGGCAAAAGCGGTTCTCGTCCTCCGTGCTTGCTTTTTCTCAGAAAGAGCCGTGGTGTGCGTTTTCGCCGGAAAACGCGTTTTCGGCCGAAAACGTGTACGTTTGCACTTCCCCGCCAGAGGGAAGCTGCTAGCCGGGAATTCTCTGCCTGGTTCTACCCGCTGCCCGGAACGCTACGCAGGGCAAAAGCGGTTCTCGTCCTCCGTGCTTGCTTTTTCTCAGAAAGAGCCGTGGTGTGCGTTTTCGCCGGAAAACGCGTTTTCGGCCGAAAACGTGTACGTTTGCACTTCCCCGCCACAAGGAAGCTGCTAGCCGGGAATTCTCTGCCTGGTTCTACCCGCTGCCCGGAACGCTACGCAGGGCAAAAGCGGTTCTCGTCCTCCGTGCTTGCTTTTTCTCAGAAAGAGCCGTGGTGTGCGTTTTCGCCGGAAAACGCGTTTTCGGCCGAAAACGTGTACGTTTGCACTTCCCCGCCACAGGGAATCTGCTAGCCGGGAATTCTCTGCCTGGTTCTACCCGCTGCCCGGAACGCTACGCAGGGCAAAAGCGGTTCTCGTCCTCCGTGCTTGCTTTTTCTCAGAAAGAGCCGTGGTGTGCGTTTTCGCCGGAAAACGCGTTTTCGGCCGAAAACGTGTACGTTTGCACTTCCCCGCCACAGGGAAGCTGCTAGCCGGGAATTCTCTGCCTGGTTCTACCCGCTGCCCGGAACGCTACGCAGGGCAAAAGCGGTTCTCGTCCTCCGTGCTTGTTTTTTCTCAGAAAGAGCCGTGGTGTGCGATTTCGCCGGAAAACGCGTTTTCGGCCGAAAACGTGTACGTTTGCACTTCCCCGCCACAGGGAAGCTGCTAGCCGGGAATTCTCTGCCTGGTTCTACCCGCTGCCCGGAACGCTACGCAGGGCAAAAGCGGTTCTCGTCCTCCGTGCTTGCTTTTTCTCAGAAAGAGCCGTGGTGTGCGATTTCGCCGGAAAACGCGTTTTCGGCCGAAAACGTGTACGTTTGCACTTCCCCGCCACAGGGAAGCTGCTAGCCGGGAATTCTCTGCCTGGTTCTACCCGCTGCCCGGAACGCTACGCAGGGCAAAAGCGGTTCTCGTCCTCCGTGCTTGCTTTTTCTCAGAAAGAGCCGTGGTGTCCGTTTTCGCCGGAAAACGCGTTTTCGGCCGAAAACGTGTACGTTTGCACTTCCCCGCCACAGGGAAGCTGCTAGCCGGGAATTCTCTGCCTGGTTCTACCCGCTGCCCGGAACGCTACGCAGGGCAAAAGCGGTTCTCGTCCTCCGTGCTTGCTTTTTCTCAGAAAGAGCCGTGGTGTGCGTTTTCGCCGGAAAACGCGTTTTCGGCCGAAAACGTGTACGTTTGCACTTCCCCGCCACAGGGAAGCTGCTAGCCGGGAATTCTCTGCCTGGTTCTACCCGCTGCCCGGAACGCTACGCAGGGCAAAAGCGGTTCTCGTCCTCCGTGCTTGCTTTTTCTCAGAAAGAGCCGTGGTGTGCGTTTTCGCCGGAAAACGCGTTTTCGGCCGAAAACGTGTACGTTTGCACTTCCCCGCCACAGGGAAGCTGCTAGCCGGGAATTCTCTGCCTGGTTCTACCCGCTGCCCGGAACGCTACGCAGGGCAAAAGCGGTTCTCGTCCTCCGTGCTTGCTTTTTCTCAGAAAGAGCCGTGGTGTGCGTTTTCGCCGGAAAACGCGTTTTCGGCCGAAAACGTGTACGTTTGCACTTCCCCGCCACAGGGAAGCTGCTAGCCGGGAATTCTCTGCCTGGTTCTACCCGCTGCCCGGAACGCTACGCAGGGCAAAAGCGGTTCTCGTCCTCCGTGCTTGCTTTTTCTCAGAAAGAGCCGTGGTGTGCGTTTTCGCCGGAAAACGCGTTTTCGGCCGAAAACGTGTACGTTTGCACTTCCCCGCCAGAGGGAAGCTGCTAGCCGGGAATTCTCTGCCTGGTTCTACCCGCTGCCCGGAACGCTACGCAGGGCAAAAGCGGTTCTCGTCCTCCGTGCTTGCTTTTTCTCAGAAAGAGCCGTGGTGTGCGTTTTCGCCGGAAAACGCGTTTTCGGCCGAAAACGTGTACGTTTGCACTTCCCCGCCACAGGGAAGCTGCTAGCCGGGAATTCTCTGCCTGGTTCTACCCGCTGCCCGGAACGCTACGCAGGGCAAAAGCGGTTCTCGTCCTCCGTGCTTGCTTTTTCTCAGAAAGAGCCGTGGTGTGCGTTTTCGCCGGAAAACGCGTTTTCGGCCGAAAACGTGTACGTTTGCACTTCCCCGCCACAGGGAAGCTGCTAGCCGGGAATTCTCTGCCTGGTTCTACCCGCTGCCCGGAACGCTACGCAGGGCAAAAGCGGTTCTCGTCCTCCGTGCTTGCTTTTTCTCGGAAAGAGCCGTGGTGTGCGTTTTCGCCGGAAAACGCGTTTTCGGCCGAAAACGTGTACGTTTGCACTTCCCCGCCACAGGGAAGCTGCTAGCCGGGAATTCTCTGCCTGGTTCTACCCGCTGCCCGGAACGCTACGCAGGGCAAAAGCGGTTCTCGTCCTCCGTGCTTGCTTTTTCTCAGAAAGAGCCGTGGTGTGCGATTTCGCCGGAAAACGCGTTTTCGGCCGAAAACGTGTACGTTTGCACTTCCCCGCCAGAGGGAAGCTGCTAGCCGGGACTTCTCTGCCTGGTTCTACCCGCTGCCCGGAACGCTACGCAGGGCAAAAGCGGTTCTCGTCCTCCGTGCTTGCTTTTTCTCAGAAAGAGCCGTGGTGTGCGATTTCGCCGGAAAACGCGTTTTCGGCCGAAAACGTGTACGTTTGCACTTCCCGGCCACAGGGAAGCTGCTAGCCGGGAATTCTCTGCCTGGTTCTACCCGCTGCCCGGAACGCTACGCAGGGCAAAAGCGGTTCTCGTCCTCCGTGCTTGCTTTTTCTCAGAAAGAGCCGTGGTGTGCGATTTCGCCGGAAAACGCGTTTTCGGCCGAAAACGTGTACGTTTGCACTTCCCCGCCACAGGGAAGCTGCTAGCCGGGAATTCTCTGCCTGGTTCTACCCGCTGCCCGGAACGCTACGCAGGGCAAAAGCGGTTCTCGTCCTCCGTGCTTGCTTTTTCTCAGAAAGAGCCGTGGTGTGCGTTTTCGCCGGAAAACGCGTTTTCGGCCGAAAACGTGTACGTTTGCACTTCCCCGCCAGAGGGAAGCTGCTAGCCGGGAATTCTCTGCCTGGTTCTACCCGCTGCCCGGAACGCTACGCAGGGCAAAAGCGGTTCTCGTCCTCCGTGCTTGCTTTTTCTCAGAAAGAGCCGTGGTGTGCGTTTTCGCCGGAAAACGCGTTTTCGGCCGAAAACGTGTACGTTTGCACTTCCCCGCCACAGGGAAGCTGCTAGCCGGGAATTCTCTGCCTGGTTCTACCCGCTGCCCGGAACGCTACGCAGGGCAAAAGCGGTTCTCGTCCTCCGTGCTTGCTTTTTCTCAGAAAGAGCCGTGGTGTGCGTTTTCGCCGGAAAACGCGTTTTCGGCCGAAAACGTGTACGTTTGCACTTCCCCGCCACAGGGAAGCTGCTAGCCGGGAATTCTCTGCCTGGTTCTACCCGCTGCCCGGAACGCTACGCAGGGCAAAAGCGGTTCTCGTCCTCCGTGCTTGCTTTTTCTCGGAAAGAGCCGTGGTGTGCGTTTTCGCCGGAAAACGCGTTTTCGGCCGAAAACGTGTACGTTTGCACTTCCCCGCCACAGGGAAGCTGCTAGCCGGGAATTCTCTGCCTGGTTCTACCCGCTGCCCGGAACGCTACGCAGGGCAAAAGCGGTTCTCGTCCTCCGTGCTTGCTTTTTCTCAGAAAGAGCCGTGGTGTGCGATTTCGCCGGAAAACGCGTTTTCGGCCGAAAACGTGTACGTTTGCACTTCCCCGCCAGAGGGAAGCTGCTAGCCGGGACTTCTCTGCCTGGTTCTACCCGCTGCCCGGAACGCTACGCAGGGCAAAAGCGGTTCTCGTCCTCCGTGCTTGCTTTTTCTCGGAAAGAGCCGTGGTGTGCGTTTTCGCCGGAAAACGCGTTTTCGGCCGAAAACGTGTACGTTTGCACTTCCCCGCCACAGGGAAGCTGCTAGCCGGGAATTCTCTGCCTGGTTCTACCCGCTGCCCGGAACGCTACGCAGGGCAAAAGCGGTTCTCGTCCTCCGTGCTTGCTTTTTCTCAGAAAGAGCCGTGGTGTGCGTTTTCGCCGGAAAACGCGTTTTCGGCCGAAAACGTGTACGTTTGCACTTCCCCGCCAGAGGGAAGCTGCTAGCCGGGACTTCTCTGCCTGGTTCTACCCGCTGCCCGGAACGCTACGCAGGGCAAAAGCGGTTCTCGTCCTCCGTGCTTGCTTTTTCTCAGAAAGAGCCGTGGTGTGCGATTTCGCCGGAAAACGCGTTTTCGGCCGAAAACGTGTACGTTTGCACTTCCCGGCCACAGGGAAGCTGCTAGCCGGGAATTCTCTGCCTGGTTCTACCCGCTGCCCGGAACGCTACGCAGGGCAAAAGCGGTTCTCGTCCTCCGTGCTTGCTTTTTCTCAGAAAGAGCCGTGGTGTGCGATTTCGCCGGAAAACGCGTTTTCGGCCGAAAACGTGTACGTTTGCACTTCCCCGCCACAGGGAAGCTGCTAGCCGGGAATTCTCTGCCTGGTTCTACCCGCTGCCCGGAACGCTACGCAGGGCAAAAGCGGTTCTCGTCCTCCGTGCTTGCTTTTTCTCAGAAAGAGCCGTGGTGTGCGTTTTCGCCGGAAAACGCGTTTTCGGCCGAAAACGTGTACGTTTGCACTTCCCCGCCAGAGGGAAGCTGCTAGCCGGGAATTCTCTGCCTGGTTCTACCCGCTGCCCGGAACGCTACGCAGGGCAAAAGCGGTTCTCGTCCTCCGTGCTTGCTTTTTCTCAGAAAGAGCCGTGGTGTGCGTTTTCGCCGGAAAACGCGTTTTCGGCCGAAAACGTGTACGTTTGCACTTCCCCGCCACAGGGAAGCTGCTAGCCGGGAATTCTCTGCCTGGTTCTACCCGCTGCCCGGAACGCTACGCAGGGCAAAAGCGGTTCTCGTCCTCCGTGCTTGCTTTTTCTCAGAAAGAGCCGTGGTGTGCGTTTTCGCCGGAAAACGCGTTTTCGGCCGAAAACGTGTACGTTTGCACTTCCCCGCCACAGGGAAGCTGCTAGCCGGGAATTCTCTGCCTGGTTCTACCCGCTGCCCGGAACGCTACGCAGGGCAAAAGCGGTTCTCGTCCTCCGTGCTTGCTTTTTCTCGGAAAGAGCCGTGGTGTGCGTTTTCGCCGGAAAACGCGTTTTCGGCCGAAAACGTGTACGTTTGCACTTCCCCGCCACAGGGAAGCTGCTAGCCGGGAATTCTCTGCCTGGTTCTACCCGCTGCCCGGAACGCTACGCAGGGCAAAAGCGGTTCTCGTCCTCCGTGCTTGCTTTTTCTCAGAAAGAGCCGTGGTGTGCGATTTCGCCGGAAAACGCGTTTTCGGCCGAAAACGTGTACGTTTGCACTTCCCCGCCAGAGGGAAGCTGCTAGCCGGGACTTCTCTGCCTGGTTCTACCCGCTGCCCGGAACGCTACGCAGGGCAAAAGCGGTTCTCGTCCTCCGTGCTTGCTTTTTCTCAGAAAGAGCCGTGGTGTGCGATTTCGCCGGAAAACGCGTTTTCGGCCGAAAACGTGTACGTTTGCACTTCCCGGCCACAGGGAAGCTGCTAGCCGGGAATTCTCTGCCTGGTTCTACCCGCTGCCCGGAACGCTACGCAGGGCAAAAGCGGTTCTCGTCCTCCGTGCTTGCTTTTTCTCAGAAAGAGCCGTGGTGTGCGATTTCGCCGGAAAACGCGTTTTCGGCCGAAAACGTGTACGTTTGCACTTCCCCGCCACAGGGAAGCTGCTAGCCGGGAATTCTCTGCCTGGTTCTACCCGCTGCCCGGAACGCTACGCAGGGCAAAAGCGGTTCTCGTCCTCCGTGCTTGCTTTTTCTCAGAAAGAGCCGTGGTGTGCGTTTTCGCCGGAAAACGCGTTTTCGGCCGAAAACGTGTACGTTTGCACTTCCCCGCCACAGGGAAGCTGCTAGCCGGGAATTCTCTGCCTGGTTCTACCCGCTGCCCGGAACGCTACGCAGGGCAAAAGCGGTTCTCGTCCTCCGTGCTTGCTTTTTCTCAGAAAGAGCCGTGGTGTGCGTTTTCGCCGGAAAACGCGTTTTCGGCCGAAAACGTGTACGTTTGCACTTCCCCGCCACAGGGAAGCTGCTAGCCGGGAATTCTCTGCCTGGTTCTACCCGCTGCCCGGAACGCTACGCAGGGCAAAAGCGGTTCTCGTCCTCCGTGCTTGCTTTTTCTCAGAAAGAGCCGTGGTGTGCGTTTTCGCCGGAAAACGCGTTTTCGGCCGAAAACGTGTACGTTTGCACTTCCCCGCCACAGGGAAGCTGCTAGCCGGGAATTCTCTGCCTGGTTCTACCCGCTGCCCGGAACGCTACGCAGGGCAAAAGCGGTTCTCGTCCTCCGTGCTTGCTTTTTCTCAGAAAGAGCCGTGGTGTGCGTTTTCGCCGGAAAACGCGTTTTCGGCCGAAAACGTGTACGTTTGCACTTCCCCGCCACAGGGAAGCTGCTAGCCGGGAATTCTCTGCCTGGTTCTACCCGCTGCCCGGAACGCTACGCAGGGCAAAAGCGGTTCTCGTCCTCCGTGCTTGCTTTTTCTCAGAAAGAGCCGTGGTGTGCGTTTTCGCCGGAAAACGCGTTTTCGGCCGAAAACGTGTACGTTTGCACTTCCCCGCCACAGGGAAGCTGCTAGCCGGGAATTCTCTGCCTGGTTCTACCCGCTGCCCGGAACGCTACGCAGGGCAAAAGCGGTTCTCGTCCTCCGTGCTTGCTTTTTCTCAGAAAGAGCCGTGGTGTGCGATTTCCCCGGAAAACGCGTTTTCGGCCGAAAACGTGTACGTTTGCACTTCCCCGCCACAGGGAAGCTGCTAGCCGGGAATTCTCTGCCTGGTTCTACCCGCTGCCCGGAACGCTACGCAGGGCAAAAGCGGTTCTCGTCCTCCGTGCTTGCTTTTTCTCAGAAAGAGCCGTGGTGTGCGTTTTCGCCGGAAAACGCGTTTTCGGCCGAAAACGTGTACGTTTGCACTTCCCCGCCACAGGGAAGCTGCTAGCCGGGAATTCTCTGCCTGGTTCTACCCGCTGCCCGGAACGCTACGCAGGGCAAAAGCGGTTCTCGTCCTCCGTGCTTGCTTTTTCTCAGAAAGAGCCGTGGTGTGCGATTTCGCCGGAAAACGCGTTTTCGGCCGAAAACGTGTACGTTTGCACTTCCCCGCCACAGGGAAGCTGCTAGCCGGGAATTCTCTGCCTGGTTCTACCCGCTGTCCGGAACGCTACGCAGAGCAAAAGCGGTTCTCGTCCTCCGTGCTTGCTTTTTCTCAGAAAGAGCCGTGGTGTGCGTTTTCGCCGGAAAACGCGTTTTCGGCCGAAAACGTGTACGTTTGCACTTCCCCGCCACAGGGAAGCTGCTAGCCGGGAATTCTCTGCCTGGTTCTACCCGCTGCCCGGAACGCTACGCAGGGCAAAAGCGGTTCTCGTCCTCCGTGCTTGCTTTTTCTCAGAAAGAGCCGTGGTGTGCGATTTCGCCGGAAAACGCGTTTTCGGCCGAAAACGTGTACGTTTGCACTTCCCCGCCACAGGGAAGCTGCTAGCCGGGAATTCTCTGCCTGGTTCTACCCGCTGCCCGGAACGCTACGCAGGGCAAAAGCGGTTCTCGTCCTCCGTGCTTGCTTTTTCTCAGAAAGAGCCGTGGTGTGCGTTTTCGCCGGAAAACGCGTTTTCGGCCGAAAACGTGTACGTTTGCACTTCCCCGCCACAGGGAAGCTGCTAGCCGGGAATTCTCTGCCTGGTTCTACCCGCTGCCCGGAACGCTACGCAGGGCAAAAGCGGTTCTCGTCCTCCGTGCTTGCTTTTTCTCAGAAAGAGCCGTGGTGTGCGTTTTCGCCGGAAAACGCGTTTTCGGCCGAAAACGTGTACGTTTGCACTTCCCCGCCACAGGGAAGCTGCTAGCCGGGAATTCTCTGCCTGGTTCTACCCGCTGCCCGGAACGCTACGCAGGGCAAAAGCGGTTCTCGTCCTCCGTGCTTGCTTTTTCTCAGAAAGAGCCGTGGTGTGCGTTTTCGCCGGAAAACGCGTTTTCGGCCGAAAACGTGTACGTTTGCACTTCCCCGCCACAGGGAAGCTGCTAGCCGGGAATTCTCTGCCTGGTTCTACCCGCTGCCCGGAACGCTACGCAGGGCAAAAGCGGTTCTCGTCCTCCGTGCTTGCTTTTTCTCAGAAAGAGCCGTGGTGTGCGATTTCGCCGGAAAACGCGTTTTCGGCCGAAAACGTGTACGTTTGCACTTCCCCGCCAGAGGGAAGCTGCTAGCCGGGAATTCTCTGCCTGGTTCTACCCGCTGCCCGGAACGCTACGCAGGGCAAAAGCGGTTCTCGTCCTCCGCGCTTGCTTTTTCTCAGAAAGAGCCGTGGTGTGCGTTTTCGCCGGAAAACGCGTTTTCGGCCGAAAACGTGTACGTTTGCACTTCCCCGCCACAGGGAAGCTGCTAGCCGGGAATTCTCTGCCTGGTTCTACCCGCTGCCCGGAACGCTACGCAGGGCAAAAGCGGTTCTCGTCCTCCGTGCTTGCTTTTTCTCAGAAAGAGCCGTGGTGTGCGATTTCGCCGGAAAACGCGTTTTCGGCCGAAAACGTGTACGTTTGCACTTCCCCGCCACAGGGAAGCTGCTAGCCGGGAATTCTCTGCCTGGTTCTACCCGCTGCCCGGAACGCTACGCAGGGCAAAAGCGGTTCTCGTCCTCCGTGCTTGCTTTTTCTCAGAAAGAGCCGTGGTGTGCGTTTTCGCCGGAAAACGCGTTTTCGGCCGAAAACGTGTACGTTTGCACTTCCCCGCCACAGGGAAGCTGCTAGCCGGGAATTCTCTGCCTGGTTCTACCCGCTGCCCGGAACGCTACGCAGGGCAAAAGCGGTTCTCGTCCTCCGTGCTTGCTTTTTCTCAGAAAGAGCCGTGGTGTGCGTTTTCGCCGGAAAACGCGTTTTCGGCCGAAAACGTGTACGTTTGCACTTCCCCGCCACAGGGAAGCTGCTAGCCGGGAATTCTCTGCCTGGTTCTACCCGCTGCCCGGAACGCTACGCAGGGCAAAAGCGGTTCTCGTCCTCCGTGCTTGCTTTTTCTCAGAAAGAGCCGTGGTGTGCGTTTTCGCCGGAAAAGGCGTTTTCGGCCGAAAACGTGTACGTTTGCACTTCCCCGCCACAGGGAAGCTGCTAGCCGGGAATTCTCTGCCTGGTTCTACCCGCTGCCCGGAACGCTACGCAGGGCAAAAGCGGTTCTCGTCCTCCGTGCTTGCTTTTTCTCAGAAAGAGCCGTGGTGTGCGTTTTCGCCGGAAAACGCGTTTTCGGCCGAAAACGTGTACGTTTGCACTTCCCCGCCACAGGGAAGCTGCTAGCCGGGAATTCTCTGCCTGGTTCTACCCGCTGCCCGGAACGCTACGCAGGGCAAAAGCGGTTCTCGTCCTCCGTGCTTGCTTTTTCTCAGAAAGAGCCGTGGTGTGCGTTTTCGCCGGAAAACGCGTTTTCGGCCGAAAACGTGTACGTTTGCACTTCCCCGCCACAGGGAAGCTGCTAGCCGGGAATTCTCTGCCTGGTTCTACCCGCTGCCCGGAACGCTACGCAGGGCAAAAGCGGTTCTCGTCCTCCGTGCTTGCTTTTTCTCAGAAAGAGCCGTGGTGTGCGTTTTCGCCGGAAAACGCGTTTTCGGCCGAAAACGTGTACGTTTGCACTTCCCCGCCACAGGGAAGCTGCTAGCCGGGAATTCTCTGCCTGGTTCTACCCGCTGCCCGGAACGCTACGCAGGGCAAAAGCGGTTCTCGTCCTCCGTGCTTGCTTTTTCTCAGAAAGAGCCGTGGTGTGCGTTTTCGCCGGAAAACGCGTTTTCGGCCGAAAACGTGTACGTTTGCACTTCCCCGCCACAGGGAAGCTGCTAGCCGGGAATTCTCTGCCTGGTTCTACCCGCTGCCCGGAACGCTACGCAGAGCAAAAGCGGTTCTCGTCCTCCGTGCTTGCTTTTTCTCAGAAAGAGCCGTGGTGTGCGTTTTCGCCGGAAAACGCGTTTTCGGCCGAAAACGTGTACGTTTGCACTTCCCCGCCACAGGGAAGCTGCTAGCCGGGAATTCTCTGCCTGGTTCTACCCGCTGCCCGGAACGCTACGCAGGGCAAAAGCGGTTCTCGTCCTCCGTGCTTGCTTTTTCTCAGAAAGAGCCGTGGTGTGCGTTTTCGCCGGAAAACGCGTTTTCGGCCGAAAACGTGTACGTTTGCACTTCCCCGCCACAGGGAAGCTGCTAGCCGGGAATTCTCTGCCTGGTTCTACCCGCTGCCCGGAACGCTACGCAGGGCAAAAGCGGTTCTCGTCCTCCGTGCTTGCTTTTTCTCAGAAAGAGCCGTGGTGTGCGATTTCGCCGGAAAACGCGTTTTCGGCCGAAAACGTGTACGTTTGCACTTCCCCGCCACAGGGAAGCTGCTAGCCGGGAATTCTCTGCCTGGTTCTACCCGCTGCCCGGAACGCTACGCAGGGCAAAAGCGGTTCTCGTCCTCCGTGTTTGCTTTTCCTCAGAAAGAGCCGTGGTGTGCGATTTCGCCGGAAAACGCGTTTTCGGCCGAAAACGTGTACGTTTGCACTTCCCCGCCACAGGGAAGCTGCTAGCCGGGAATTCTCTGCCTGGTTCTACCCGCTGCCCGGAACGCTACGCAGGGCAAAAGCGGTTCTCGTCCTCCGTGCTTGCTTTTTCTCAGAAAGAGCCGTGGTGTGCGTTTTCGCCGGAAAACGCGTTTTCGGCCGAAAACGTGTACGTTTGCACTTCCCCGCCACAGGGAAGCTGCTAGCCGGGAATTCTCTGCCTGGTTCTACCCGCTGCCCGGAACGCTACGCAGGGCAAAAGCGGTTCTCGTCCTCCGTGCTTGCTTTTTCTCAGAAAGAGCCGTGGTGTGCGTTTTCGCCGGAAAACGCGTTTTCGGCCGAAAACGTGTACGTTTGCACTTCCCCGCCACAGGGAAGCTGCTAGCCGGGAATTCTCTGCCTGGTTCTACCCGCTGCCCGGAACGCTACGCAGGGCAAAAGCGGTTCTCGTCCTCCGTGCTTGCTTTTTCTCAGAAAGAGCCGTGGTGTGCGTTTTCGCCGGAAAACGCGTTTTCGGCCGAAAACGTGTACGTTTGCACTTCCCCGCCACAGGGAAGCTGCTAGCCGGGAATTCTCTGCCTGGTTCTACCCGCTGCCCGGAACGCTACGCAGAGCAAAAGCGGTTCTCGTCCTCCGTGCTTGCTTTTTCTCAGAAAGAGCCGTGGTGTGCGATTTCGCCGGAAAACGCGTTTTCGGCCGAAAACGTGTACGTTTGCACTTCCCCGCCACAGGGAAGCTGCTAGCCGGGAATTCTCTGCCTGGTTCTACCCGCTGCCCGGAACGCTACGCAGGGCAAAAGCGGTTCTCGTCCTCCGTGCTTGCTTTTTCTCAGAAAGAGCCGTGGTGTGCGTTTTCGCCGGAAAACGCGTTTTCGGCCGAAAACGTGTACGTTTGCACTTCCCCGCCACAGGGAAGCTGCTAGCCGGGAATTCTCTGCCTGGTTCTACCCGCTGCCCGGAACGCTACGCAGGGCAAAAGCGGTTCTCGTCCTCCGTGCTTGCTTTTTCTCAGAAAGAGCCGTGGTGTGCGTTTTCGCCGGAAAACGCGTTTTCGGCCGAAAACGTGTACGTTTGCACTTCCCCGCCACAGGGAAGCTGCTAGCCGGGAATTCTCTGCCTGGTTCTACCCGCTGCCCGGAACGCTACGCAGGGCAAAAGTGGTTCTCGTCCTCCGTGCTTGCTTTTTCTCAGAAAGAGCCGTGGTGTGCGTTTTCGCCGGAAAACGCGTTTTCGGCCGAAAACGTGTACGTTTGCACTTCCCCGCCACAGGGAAGCTGCTAGCCGGGAATTCTCTGCCTGGTTCTACCCGCTGCCCGGAACGCTACGCAGGGCAAAAGCGGTTCTCGTCCTCCGTGCTTGCTTTTTCTCAGAAAGAGCCGTGGTGTGCGTTTTCGCCGGAAAACGCGTTTTCGGCCGAAAACGTGTACGTTTGCACTTCCCCGCCACAGGGAAGCTGCTAGCCGGGAATTCTCTGCCTGGTTCTACCCGCTGCCCGGAACGCTACGCAGGGCAAAAGCGGTTCTCGTCCTTCGTGCTTGCTTTTTCTCAGAAAGAGCCGTGGTGTGCGATTTCGCCGGAAAAGGCGTTTTCGGCCGAAAACGTGTACGTTTGCACTTCCCCGCCACAGGGAAGCTGCTAGCCGGGAATTCTCTGCCTGGTTCTACCCGCTGCCCGGAACGCTACGCAGGGCAAAAGCGGTTCTCGTCCTCCGTGCTTGCTTTTTCTCAGAAAGAGCCGTGGTGTGCGTTTTCGCCGGAAAACGCGTTTTCGGCCGAAAACGTGTACGTTTGCACTTCCCCGCCACAGGGAAGCTGCTAGCCGGGAATTCTCTGCCTGGTTCTACCCGCTGCCCGGAACGCTACGCAGGGCAAAAGCGGTTCTCGTCCTCCGTGCTTGCTTTTTCTCAGAAAGAGCCGTGGTGTGCGATTTCGCCGGAAAACGCGTTTTCGGCCGAAAACGTGTACGTTTGCACTTCCCCGCCACAGGGAAGCTGCTAGCCGGGAATTCTCTGCCTGGTTCTACCCGCTGCCCGGAACGCTACGCAGAGCAAAAGCGGTTCTCGTCCTCCGTGCTTGCTTTTTCTCAGAAAGAGCCGTGGTGTGCGTTTTCGCCGGAAAACGCGTTTTCGGCCGAAAACGTGTACGTTTGCACTTCCCCGCCACAGGGAAGCTGCTAGCCGGGAATTCTCTGCCTGGTTCTACCCGCTGCCCGGAACGCTACGCAGGGCAAAAGCGGTTCTCGTCCTCCGTGCTTGCTTTTTCTCAGAAAGAGCCGTGGTGTGCGTTTTCGCCGGAAAACGCGTTTTCGGCCGAAAACGTGTACGTTTGCACTTCCCCGCCACAGGGAAGCTGCTAGCCGGGAATTCTCTGCCTGGTTCTACCCGCTGCCCGGAACGCTACGCAGGGCAAAAGCGGTTCTCGTCCTCCGTGCTTGCTTTTTCTCAGAAAGAGCCGTGGTGTGCGTTTTCGCCGGAAAACGCGTTTTCGGCCGAAAACGTGTACGTTTGCACTTCCCCGCCACAGGGAAGCTGCTAGCCGGGAATTCTCTGCCTGGTTCTACCCGCTGCCCGGAACGCTACGCAGGGCAAAAGCGGTTCTCGTCCTCCGTGCTTGTTTTTTCTCAGAAAGAGCCGTGGTGTGCGATTTCGCCGGAAAACGTGTTTTCGGCCGAAAACGTGTACGTTTGCACTTCCCCGCCACAGGGAAGCTGCTAGCCGGGAATTCTCTGCCTGGTTCTACCCGCTGCCCGGAACGCTACGCAGGGCAAAAGCGGTTCTCGTCCTCCGTGCTTGCTTTTTCTCAGAAAGAGCCGTGGTGTGCGTTTTCCCCGGAAAACGCGTTTTCGGCCGAAAACGTGTACGTTTGCACTTCCCCGCCACAGGGAAGCTGCTAGCCGGGAATTCTCTGCCTGGTTCTACCCGCTGCCCGGAACGCTACGCAGGGCAAAAGCGGTTCTCGTCCTCCGTGCTTGCTTTTTCTCAGAAAGAGCCGTGGTGTGCGTTTTCGCCGGAAAACGCGTTTTCGGCCGAAAACGTGTACGTTTGCACTTCCCCGCCACAGGGAAGCTGCTAGCCGGGAATTCTCTGCCTGGTTCTACCCGCTGCCCGGAACGCTACGCAGGGCAAAAGCGGTTCTCGTCCTCCGTGCTTGCGTTTTCTCAGAAAGAGCCGTGGTGTGCGTTTTCGCCGGAAAACGCGTTTTCGGCCGAAAACGTGTACGTTTGCACTTCCCCGCCACAGGGAAGCTGCTAGCCGGGAATTCTCTGCCTGGTTCTACCCGCTGCCCGGAACGCTACGCAGGGCAAAAGCGGTTCTCGTCCTCCGTGCTTGCTTTTTCTCAGAAAGAGCCGTGGTGTGCGATTTCGCCGGAAAACGCGTTTTCGGCCGAAAACGTGTACGTTTGCACTTCCCCGCCACAGGGAAGCTGCTAGCCGGGAATTCTCTGCCTGGTTCTACCCGCTGCCCGGAACGCTACGCAGGGCAAAAGCGGTTCTCGTCCTCCGTGCTTGCTTTTTCTCAGAAAGAGCCGTGGTGTGCGTTTTCGCCGGAAAACGCGTTTTCGGCCGAAAACGTGTACGTTTGCACTTCCCCGCCACAGGGAAGCTGCTAGCCGGGAATTCTCTGCCTGGTTCTACCCGCTGCCCGGAACGCTACGCAGGGCAAAAGCGGTTCTCGTCCTCCGTGCTTGCTTTTTCTCAGAAAGAGCCGTGGTGTGCGATTTCGCCGGAAAACGCGTTTTCGGCCGAAAACGTGTACGTTTGCACTTCCCCGCCACAGGGAAGCTGCTAGCCGGGAATTCTCTGCCTGGTTCTACCCGCTGCCCGGAACGCTACGCAGGGCAAAAGCGGTTCTCGTCCTCCGTGTTTGCTTTTCCTCAGAAAGAGCCGTGGTGTGCGATTTCGCCGGAAAACGCGTTTTCGGCCGAAAACGTGTACGTTTGCACTTCCCCGCCACAGGGAAGCTGCTAGCCGGGAATTCTCTGCCTGGTTCTACCCGCTGCCCGGAACGCTACGCAGGGCAAAAGCGGTTCTCGTCCTCCGTGCTTGCTTTTTCTCAGAAAGAGCCGTGGTGTGCGTTTTCGCCGGAAAACGCGTTTTCGGCCGAAAACGTGTACGTTTGCACTTCCCCGCCACAGGGAAGCTGCTAGCCGGGAATTCTCTGCCTGGTTCTACCCGCTGCCCGGAACGCTACGCAGGGCAAAAGCGGTTCTCGTCCTCCGTGCTTGCTTTTTCTCAGAAAGAGCCGTGGTGTGCGTTTTCGCCGGAAAACGCGTTTTCGGCCGAAAACGTGTACGTTTGCACTTCCCCGCCACAGGGAAGCTGCTAGCCGGGAATTCTCTGCCTGGTTCTACCCGCTGCCCGGAACGCTACGCAGGGCAAAAGCGGTTCTCGTCCTCCGTGCTTGCTTTTTCTCAGAAAGAGCCGTGGTGTGCGTTTTCGCCGGAAAACGCGTTTTCGGCCGAAAACGTGTACGTTTGCACTTCCCCGCCACAGGGAAGCTGCTAGCCGGGAATTCTCTGCCTGGTTCTACCCGCTGCCCGGAACGCTACGCAGGGCAAAAGCGGTTCTCGTCCTCCGTGCTTGCTTTTTCTCAGAAAGAGCCGTGGTGTGCGTTTTCGCCGGAAAACGCGTTTTCGGCCGAAAACGTGTACGTTTGCACTTCCCCGCCACAGGGAAGCTGCTAGCCGGGAATTCTCTGCCTGGTTCTACCCGCTGCCCGGAACGCTACGCAGGGCAAAAGCGGTTCTCGTCCTCCGTGCTTGCTTTTTCTCAGAAAGAGCCGTGGTGTGCGTTTTCGCCGGAAAACGCGTTTTCGGCCGAAAACGTGTACGTTTGCACTTCCCCGCCACAGGGAAGCTGCTAGCCGGGAATTCTCTGCCTGGTTCTACCCGCTGCCCGGAACGCTACGCAGGGCAAAAGCGGTTCTCGTCCTCCGTGCTTGCTTTTTCTCAGAAAGAGCCGTGGTGTGCGTTTTCGCCGGAAAACGCGTTTTCGGCCGAAAACGTGTACGTTTGCACTTCCCCGCCACAGGGAAGCTGCTAGCCGGGAATTCTCTGCCTGGTTCTACCCGCTGCCCGGAACGCTACGCAGGGCAAAAGCGGTTCTCGTCCTCCGTGCTTGTTTTTTCTCAGAAAGAGCCGTGGTGTGCGATTTCGCCGGAAAACGTGTTTTCGGCCGAAAACGTGTACGTTTGCACTTCCCCGCCACAGGGAAGCTGCTAGCCGGGAATTCTCTGCCTGGTTCTACCCGCTGCCCGGAACGCTACGCAGGGCAAAAGCGGTTCTCGTCCTCCGTGCTTGCTTTTTCTCAGAAAGAGCCGTGGTGTGCGTTTTCCCCGGAAAACGCGTTTTCGGCCGAAAACGTGTACGTTTGCACTTCCCCGCCACAGGGAAGCTGCTAGCCGGGAATTCTCTGCCTGGTTCTACCCGCTGCCCGGAACGCTACGCAGGGCAAAAGCGGTTCTCGTCCTCCGTGCTTGCTTTTTCTCAGAAAGAGCCGTGGTGTGCGTTTTCGCCGGAAAACGCGTTTTTGGCCGAAAACGTGTACGTTTGCACTTCCCCGCCACAGGGAAGCTGCTAGCCGGGAATTCTCTGCCTGGTTCTACCCGCTGCCCGGAACGCTACGCAGGGCAAAAGCGGTTCTCGTCCTCCGTGCTTGCGTTTTCTCAGAAAGAGCCGTGGTGTGCGTTTTCGCCGGAAAACGCGTTTTCGGCCGAAAACGTGTACGTTTGCACTTCCCCGCCACAGGGAAGCTGCTAGCCGGGAATTCTCTGCCTGGTTCTACCCGCTGCCCGGAACGCTACGCAGGGCAAAAGCGGTTCTCGTCCTCCGTGCTTGCTTTTTCTCAGAAAGAGCCGTGGTGTGCGATTTCGCCGGAAAACGCGTTTTCGGCCGAAAACGTGTACGTTTGCACTTCCCCGCCACAGGGAAGCTGCTAGCCGGGAATTCTCTGCCTGGTTCTACCCGCTGCCCGGAACGCTACGCAGGGCAAAAGCGGTTCTCGTCCTCCGTGCTTGCTTTTTCTCAGAAAGAGCCGTGGTGTGCGTTTTCGCCGGAAAACGCGTTTTCGGCCGAAAACGTGTACGTTTGCACTTCCCCGCCACAGGGAAGCTGCTAGCCGGGAATTCTCTGCCTGGTTCTACCCGCTGCCCGGAACGCTACGCAGGGCAAAAGCGGTTCTCGTCCTCCGTGCTTGCTTTTTCTCAGAAAGAGCCGTGGTGTGCGATTTCGCCGGAAAACGCGTTTTCGGCCGAAAACGTGTACGTTTGCACTTCCCCGCCACAGGGAAGCTGCTAGCCGGGAATTCTCTGCCTGGTTCTACCCGCTGCCCGGAACGCTACGCAGGGCAAAAGCGGTTCTCGTCCTCCGTGTTTGCTTTTCCTCAGAAAGAGCCGTGGTGTGCGATTTCGCCGGAAAACGCGTTTTCGGCCGAAAACGTGTACGTTTGCACTTCCCCGCCACAGGGAAGCTGCTAGCCGGGAATTCTCTGCCTGGTTCTACCCGCTGCCCGGAACGCTACGCAGGGCAAAAGCGGTTCTCGTCCTCCGTGCTTGCTTTTTCTCAGAAAGAGCCGTGGTGTGCGTTTTCGCCGGAAAACGCGTTTTCGGCCGAAAACGTGTACGTTTGCACTTCCCCGCCACAGGGAAGCTGCTAGCCGGGAATTCTCTGCCTGGTTCTACCCGCTGCCCGGAACGCTACGCAGGGCAAAAGCGGTTCTCGTCCTCCGTGCTTGCTTTTTCTCAGAAAGAGCCGTGGTGTGCGTTTTCGCCGGAAAACGCGTTTTCGGCCGAAAACGTGTACGTTTGCACTTCCCCGCCACAGGGAAGCTGCTAGCCGGGAATTCTCTGCCTGGTTCTACCCGCTGCCCGGAACGCTACGCAGGGCAAAAGCGGTTCTCGTCCTCCGTGCTTGCTTTTTCTCAGAAAGAGCCGTGGTGTGCGTTTTCGCCGGAAAACGCGTTTTCGGCCGAAAACGTGTACGTTTGCACTTCCCCGCCACAGGGAAGCTGCTAGCCGGGAATTCTCTGCCTGGTTCTACCCGCTGCCCGGAACGCTACGCAGGGCAAAAGCGGTTCTCGTCCTCCGTGCTTGCTTTTTCTCAGAAAGAGCCGTGGTGTGGTTTTCGCCGGAAAACGCGTTTTCGGCCGAAAACGTGTACGTTTGCACTTCCCCGCCACAGGGAAGCTGCTAGCCGGGAATTCTCTGCCTGGTTCTACCCGCTGCC
>NW_027438140.1:0-24369 GCF_965140245.1 Athene noctua
GCTGGAGATGACAGTCCTGCTCTGAATAAGAGACTGGACTGGAGACCTTGCAGAGACCCCTTTCCACCAGCGCATCTGTGATTGCTATGAACCAGCATGCTCCATATTGCCAATTTTGGCAAACTTAGCCCACATCAGCGCTGGCAGGAGTATCACTGGGCTGCAAGCCGGCTCCGGCAGGGAGGGATAAGACCCCCCTATCCAGCCCAGCGCAAGCCTACCACAAAGGGAAAAGCTCCCTTCACTCTCAGGAGCACGAGGGAGCCACAAGCCAGCTGTGAGCAGGAGGTGTCAGGGCAGCTGAGTCAGCAATGCCCATTGCCATCACAGCCCAGGCCAGCAAACTGGAGATTGCCTTACGCTCTTCTGCTCTGCTTCACTTCTGTCTACAGTACTTGTTATAAACTGACTTCTTAAATTTGGCTGAGTCAGAGTTTTATTTAGCAAGCGGCAACAAGCAAAACAGCGCTGGGCGGCCGGGGAGTCTCCTGCTCCAACAACGCCCGCAACCCTAGGGCATTTTGTTTCAATCTTATACTATAAAGTGTTACATAGTCATTATACACTTATGCATATACATTACTTGGACCCGCCTATTCCCGCTTTGTATGGTAATTAGCTTATCAGTCTTTTACACTTGCGCAGAAGCTGTTAAAGATACGGGTAAGGGTCTCCAAATTATGGGTGGTGGTCGTTTGGGATGAAGGCCGTAGGTCCTCCTCACAGTGTACTTTTCACCTTTCGCCTGGAATGTGATGATCCACTAAGTCTGCAGCGTCCTTATCAGCCTAGGCCCAGCAGTCTCTTTGAATAAGGAGATTTATGGTCGTGAACACTCTCTTGTTTGCTTAATTGGGCATCTGCAACTCTTCACACCTTTTGAAGTGCAGATGCTTCTTCTCTTGTTGTTCCCCCCCCCTTTCTTCCTGTCACAATTCACACTATCATGTTAATTCAATTAAACATTTGCTGTTAGCCTTACACAACATACAATAGATCATATACACTATCATGTTAATTCAATTAAACATTTGCTGTTAGTCTTACACAACATACAATAGTTCATATGACAGTTTGCTTTTCTATTGTCTTCTTACTGGATTTGATGAACAGACGATTTACTACCTATCACATGATGGAGAAGTTGGTCCTCCTCTGGAACATTTTATCCCAGTACTGTTTGGTAGCCTCTTGGAGTGATGTTTTGGTGCTCCTTGCTCCTGAAGCACAGCTTGTGTGCTCAGTGGGTGCACGTTGGCAAGTGAAAGAAACAGCATTTAAATGTTTTGCAAAGGGGTTAGCTGGGTTTGCGTGACAGATTGTTCCAAGCTGTCTGGGAAAGCCAGATGTCTGACTCGGGTCTCAGCAAGGTCAGTCTCAGTGATGCTGCATGGGTACCTGGGGCTCTGAGACATCAGTGTAGGACAGGGTGCTATGATTTAAAGTGTAAAGAGGGAGCCTTCCCACTGGGGCCATCCTCAGCAAGGTGATTCCAGCCTTGTCTTGCATCTCCATTAATGATTAAAGCTGTCTTGATGAGAACATGGAGAAGATGTGGGGTTGTGGGCTCTTCCTGCCTACCCGTCTACCACAGCTACTGTGATCATAGAAGAGGTTACTGGTTCCTCTAGCAAGTGTATTTTTACCTCCTGACCAAATGCCAAATAATTCAAAAGAAGTACAGCCTCCCATCTTAAAGGAGGAAGCAATCCTTCCACCAGCTGATGGGATCGCCTCTCCTTGCTGTCTTGAAACATCAGGAGGGGCACCTCTTCCAGACGTGACTGCAAAGCGATAGGAAAAGTGTGTGTTCTTTCATGTTCAAAAAGCAGTAGTTTTTCTAGAGATAGCATTGCAACTAGAGATCTGTAACAATCTGCGTTCCAGATGTCTGCACCCACACCCCCCCAAAAAAGTTTTTACTGAGTTAATAAGTCAGTGAGGAAGACGGTATACACAATCATATGGAGAACTGATTACACTGGTATTTCACCTATGCAGTTATACCTGTAAGTGCATGGAGAATCTTATGTCCACAGATCTTGCTGTTCATAACATACAGTTTAGCTGGTTTTACAAAAGGTGTCTGCTGCAAGTTTAGGAAAAGATACTCTTGGTCCACTGAATTTGACTTGTCCAAGACAGCTTTGAATTTCTCTGGAAGCATAAATCTAAGAGCCAAATTGTAACAGGTACACGTCAGCTAAATTCTCAGATATTTTAGGAAAAGTGTCCTCAGAGACCACATAGCCTCCCTCCCAAGAGACCTTAAAAAATGTCAGTGTCAGTAGATTGTGGCAGAGGGGGAACCAAGTGGTTAAGTTCCCCTTTTCTTTATCAAAAAACACTGAGTGAGGTATTTCTAAAGAAACAGCAAAAACAAAATCTACTCAGCTCTGAGACCTCTCTAGCTCAGTTTTGCCTCCGTGTCCTGGAGCTTCAGAGAAAAAAAAATGAAACCTCCAGCATCGTCAGCCTTGCAGTAAGATGCAGTGGAAGAGCTGAGAGTCTTCTGATGTGGCAGAAAGACCGCCATAACCCAGACTGAAGCTGAAGCAAACAAATGTTCCCCTTTTCACATTTCGTTGTTGAACATACTCTCTCTCTCTTTGTCCGTCCTGCTTTGTTTGCGTGGGTCAGTGTGCATCCCCTCCCTCACAAGCCCTGGTTTGTGCAGGGTTAATGTCTGGAGGCACAGTGTGAGATATCAAAACAGACCAAACAAAGGTTAAACTCTTATTCAACCTGCTTCCAGTGTCCAGCTTGGTTTTTAGAGAATGTTTTCTCCCCTTGCCACTGGCGGCCTCACCTGGCCCAGTGGAACTTGCAGGCAGTTCAGATACGGCCACCAGGATCTAGGTCTTGGGTCCATCTTATGGAAGGTGGCCCTGGCCACGGCCCACAGCAGGGAGCTGAGCACGTGTTGCACCAGGCTGGGGCATGGTGTGGGTGCCTGTTTCCGTTTCCAGGGGAGTTTTGGGGAGGAGAAGTTCCCTAGGACTGAAATGTGTCATTGCTTTGGGTCGTCCTCTCTTCAGGGGGAAAGATATAACAGGGTGAGTTGTCTTTTTCTCCTCTTCACTCACACAATGTTTAGTCTTTCCTAAACACTCCTAAAAAGTTAGCCTTATTATCTCCCAGTCATGTGCATCTCTTTTAAACTGCTGTGCTCTTGTCTTGGTTGCACTGGACAATCCCCCCATTTCTGTTAGGAGACAGCAAGGAAATAAGACCACGTGGTGTTCGCAGACCTTCCCCCTTCTCCTGTGCCCAAGTGCCCACAGGCACTTGCAGTTGCCCTGTGCACACAGACTGGCCACCGAGTGACACAGACATGATGTGTACTGAAAAAATCATTCCCAAGTACCATGCTGGGTCAAAAGCCTGCAAAGCGCATACTCGCAGCTGTGTCTCTGTGTCTCGTGGCTTGATCTGGTCCTCTCTTCCCCAGAGCAGGACCAGCACGTGTGCTCCTGTGCCATGTCATCGTGGTGTTGGGGGACAAGTCCTGCCCGTAGCTTGCTTGGGGAGGGTGAGTACGGAATGCAGTCTGAGTCATTTGCCCAAATAAATCATGAAATCTAGGAACTTGATTTGATGATGTCCCCTGTGGAGGGGATTAGGCAGTGAGGTTGTGTTACTGCATGAAGCAAGTTGTGCCAGCACATCACTGGGGGGAATGGGGGGAGAAGGGTGAGGACAAGAGTGGTTAGCTCTCACTGAAGAGCTGACACAGTTTTTGTCCTTGAAAAACCAATGTGTCCTTATTTGTAATGAGCTGTTGTTGGCGATTTACTGCTGCCAGCTGCATCTCTGTGGTTGATTAAGGGAGCTTGGATCTTAAATATGTAATAACTCTCTGAAAACCATTGAGAGGCAGTTATTAGCTTCATCAGGGCCTGTGAACACATCCACTGTGTACACATCCACTGTGCTCCCTTATGAACAGGCTATCTATTAAATGCATTGTAGTAGTTTATAAAACACAGAATTGTTTTAAGAAATTAAAGCAGCAGCCCTAGTGAAGCTTGTTACACTGAGAATGAGTTATTTTGGACTGAAGCATGGTCTGCAGCTCCTTGCTGGGGAGATGAGAGTCGGGGTTAGGAGAAGCCCTGTCCCCCCTTTTCTTTGCCTGGCATGTGCTTGAGCACTGCTGGCAGCAGCATTAGCACCAGCTGTGATGTGCAGGTCTTGTCAACAGAGCAGGGATCTGTCCCTCTCCAGCCTGTGTGCACAGGATCCTTTACTGTGGCAAATCCTTGAGCATGGAGATGTAAATAGCTGTGCACGGGACCACAATGCAAGTGCTGAGCACAAGTTGAGCATCTGCCTTGGGAACAGACTTCTTTCCTCTGACACTTTACCCCCAGGTTTGACCTGAGTGGATGGCACTCAGTTTTCATCCGGCAGCAGAGCTGCATTTGTGGGCTTAAAACAAGGGTGATATAGAACAAAAAGCAGACAGCTGACCACAGCCAGCATCTGTGCAGATGGGCAGAGAAACATCTGCTGTCATCCAAAGACAGAGAGGAGAAGCTGGACCTGGCAGACAACTGGCTGAGTCAGAAACAGACCCTCCCCGGGGGCAGCGGCTGGGCCCAGAGGCATCATCCCATATGCTGCAGGCGGATGGAGTGCTGTCGGCAGACTCCCTGCCAGTGGGGAGATGTGATGTCACTCTGCCCTTGGCAGGCCGGTGTACCAGAGCTGATCCACAGTCTTCCATGTCTGGACCTGCCTTGTGTGTGTCCCTACTGGCTTTGCTCACATCGGGGACAAAACTGCATGTTCACTAGCAAGGACATGCACATCACTGCCATGCAAGGGGAAAGATACCTATGCTGTGCCTTGTCTCTGCTCCTTCTGCTGTTCTCCAGCACCACAGGACAACAAAAATAATATAAATGAAGTCAGTATTAATGCCCCAGGCACAAATGATCCTACCACGGGGGAAAGGGAGGGAAGTGTAACAGGAGACTTACCCGACTTGTGAGCTCTCCAGTGACCTGGAACTCAGAACGAATCATCCAAAAACCCTGAAAATGGGTCAGTTTAGTAGGGAGGGTTGTAACAGAGCAGAGTGGGAGTGTTGGGTCAGAGTCAGGCTGAACATGAACTGGATGGGAATTAGAGGGGAGGGACATGTCCTGTCCATGCGTCAGCAATGCAGAGTGAGAAGGGGAAGGGAGCTGAACAACAGATTGCATCAAGAGGCAGGTCCCTCTGTGGACGTCTGTGTTCATGAGGCCTGCAGGTGTAGGACAGAGATAATGTAACCTACCTGTCCTTGGACCCAGCGAGCATACTGAAATCTAGCTTTGTGCTGTTAGAGAATGCCTGAGGGGCTCTTAGAGCTGCTAGCAGTCCTGGAAGGTTTCCTGGGCAATAGGTGAGATCTGCAGGCAAGCTTGGGACTTGTCTTCAAAGGCAGCTCAGCCAGATCAGGTCTGCTTCTGTACCTGAAAGAGCTTAGAATAAATCAACACGTTATTTATATGAGGTAAGTGCCTCAGACTTAACAAGGATATGAATAACAGCCAGCATATATTTGTCAAGAACAAATCTTCTGGAGCCAACCTAATTTCATTTTATGCCAGCCTTTGGGGTAAGGGAGAAGCATTGGTTGTCATATCACTCAACTTCAGAAGGGCTTTTAATGTTGCTTTGTCCAGTACTGTCATAAGGAAGCAGTGGCTAAATGGGCCACTGGGGTGATGGGGTCAAACTTGTCTGGAAAGAGAAATGTGGCACTGGATGGGGGTGAAGAGGTGTTTCGCAGGTGCTTGTCCTGAACTGGAGCTTGTTGGGTGTGGAAAAGAGAAGTTTGGTGTTGAAACTTGCAGATAGAAAGAGTGGAGAGGCTGGAAGTGTTCTTGAAGGTAGAATAGAGATTTACAGAGATGGGCTGGGAAATAGCCTGAGAAGAAGCAAGACACTGTAAAGTGCTTGTGCAAGGATAGTCATAAGTACAAAATCAAGTGGGAGGGGAACAACTGAGTCAGGAGGTGCCACTGTGAGCCAGCAGCCAAATCTGAGCTCACGTCATGCTCTTGCAATGAATGAGACAGACATCGTCCTGAAGATATTAATGAGGAGTGCAGCCATCCTTGTGCTCTCTCTGCCCAGCTGTGTCCAGCTCTGAGCACTCAGCTCCAGAAGAAGTTGAGAGGAGTTGGAAAGCACGGAAAGTGACTGGTGGTGTGAGAAACGTCACGCAAGTTGAAAGACTATGAGAACTGGGACTGTTTAAGTTAGAAAGACACAGGTGTGGAGAAGGTCTACGCCTTGAGCTACGTAAAGGGTAATGGAAATTCTCTGTGTCTGCAGGGTCTCAAGGAAGCAACAGAGGCAATTCAGATTAGACAGGAGGGAAAATTTCCTCCTAGACTGGTCCTCAGGAGTAGCATGGGTGAACTCTGTCAACAGCAGAGGACAGCTTAGACACACTGCTCAAAAATTTACTGAAGATATCAGATGTATTGGCTCTTTTAGAACAGGATTGGGTCAGATGAGGTCTTGGGAACTCTTCCTCTCCTGTTGTTATGTGCTGGCCAGGCAAAAGCATTCATCATGTGAGTTGCACTTCAGTTGGGTGGCCTCTGTCCTGCATGGTCTTCTGCTGCGAATGTGTGATGGGGTAGCATGCAAAGCAACCTACAGATGGAGCAGAAAGACCAAATGCGTACATACACATGCCACTTTCAGAGCTTCCCTGTGGCCACCTGATCTGGGCTCTTTGCTCACAATGAATATCTGGGACAGGGACAGTGCTCACCTGCTGTCTGTCTCCTGTGCTAGTAATTAGATGCAATCCAGGCTTCCCTGCAAGGAGAGCCCTGTCCCCATGGGGGAAGAAGCAAGGCTGCACAGATTAAGGAAGCTGATTAGAAGGGAAGGGAGCATTGGTACTGAAGCCCCAACAGTAAATCTAGATAAGGGAGCAGTATTTAATTATATACAATTAAAACACTGCATCTCAGCCCCCTGAGAACTGGTAGCCTTGGAAAGCCCCCCCAAAGGTGCTAGTGAACAGATCTGAAGGCAGCAGTGGGCTAAGGGCTGTGCTTATTAAACCTCACCTGGGAAACACATCTGAAGAGAAGAGCTAGGCCAATTCCCTTGGAATCCACCAGCTCCTTTATTTCTGTGTGGTGCCCTTCTCTCTCCCAGAGCAGGTAATGGGAGCCCAAAGCTCTGTCACTGAAAGGTGGATTGCTCTGGTTTTCCATGCAGCTGGTCACAGACCATTGTAGACACCTATGCAAGGAGAGGCTATCCTGAAAACATAGGGGAAATTAGAGAGGGTTGTAAATACTTGGCCTGAGAAAGAGAAACAGTCTTTGTGTCCTTCCCTCCCAAGGCACAGAAGACAAAGCCCCTGCCCCTGTGCCTGCCAGACAGGGGCCTTCTGGTATCTTTAAGGAGCGCCATGCTGATATTTCCCTTTGCTCCACAATCCCTCCAAGTTACCTTAGGTTATTTTCCCACAGACCACCAGTCACTTTCCGTGCTTTCCCAAGCTTGCTCTAGCCACTAAAGCAACTACTTCCCCTCCCTGCTCCTCTGCCACAGTACATATGTAGCCACTGACCTCTGGTCCTTTAGCCTGCCCCCTCCAAGCCAGGAGGTCAGTTTGATTTCACTGTGAAGTGCCCACTGCCTTGAGTTTAAATAATCACTGTTGCACTCCGTGCCAGCTGAGCCAGCAAGCTTTGTGGACTGCAGCAGTAGCTTTTATCCCATAGCTACTTCTGGGTGTTAATGTGGTAAAACCATGATGAGGGAAAGCTTGAACGGATTCATATCATCTGGCAGAGTAGAACTGCAGAACCAGCCTGAAGTTTTCCAAAATTCTTGCTCCTCAGCAACTTCAGACCCGTAAGGAAGCTTTAGCTCCGCCTTGGATGCCAAAGGAGGTGGCCCCTGTTTTACTTTGTAAATATAAAGTGCCAGAGGTCTTCTACCTCCCGAAGGCAGCAACTTTGAAAAGTGCAAGCAAAACGCTAGAGCTCCTTTTCCTGCATCCTCATCTCCTGGTATTCTTGTTTTGCCTGGTCTTTGCCCAGAATTTCTTCTAGGTCCAGGCACAGAATCCACGAGTCACATCTGCGATGCTGTCACAAACAGCTTCTGTGGTGATTCGAATGCTTAAAATGTTTCAGGACCTGAAAGTGATGCCAGTGCCATGGAGGTTTATTTTATTTGCCTGAGCCTTTCTGGTGATGTTTTCCTCTGCTGTGCCAAGAGCTAAAGCCTCAGGGGGTTCTTCACTCGTTGTGTTTTAGGTGAAAATTAAATTTTGTGTTGAATCCTGGAGCTCCAAGAGTTGGGGTTTTAAGAAAAATGCTGACTAGCATCTAGAGCGCCCTGTCTGGCCCTCGGTGTGCCAGGGGAGAATTTGCTGTGCTTTGGGGGGTGAATGGCTCTCTGTTGTCAATCCTGCAGACCTGGAAGGGAATGTGTGAGGCTCAAGTTGCTTCTCAATTGAAGTCTTCCTAGACCTAGTAGGAATGAGCAGGTTGGTCTCTTGCAAATATACAAACAGATTTCTACAAAGCACTTGCTAATGAACCAAAACAGTAGTTTGTCCTTTCGGTGGTTTGTGGGGAGTCAGTAGAAGACTCAACCTGGGGAGCTCATTACACTGCTGAAATAGCGCATTTTTAGTGGAGACGCTGGGAAGCTGTTCGATGCTGGGTGAGAGGCTTGGCAGCGCTGGGAGGAAACCTATGAGAGGAGGCGTCTGTCTCCTCCACAGGCGTGAGCACGGGGCTGGCTTGCAACAGCAGGGCAAGGCAGCCAGGCCACACAGGAGGCGCCGATTTCTACCCCCAGTGGCTGGCTTACAAGCACGCTGATATCAGGCTGGGGTTGCAGGTGCAACGTGGAGGAGAGCAGAGTCCAGCACCGGTGAGAAGGGAGAGCCACAGCAGCCTACTGGGACACTTAGCCACGCACATGGGATAAAACAGAGACTTCTGGAAAACACAGTCAGCCTTTCAGGACTTAAAACTCAGGCACTTAATCCTGTACATCAAAGGGAGTGTGGCACTGCTAGGCCACTGCTCTGCTTCATGGGCACAGCACATTTGTTGCCTTCAGCTATTGCCCAGCTCAGCTACAAAGCTAATTCATACCACTGCCCCTTCCTCTTGGTGTGGGTAGATGGACTTACTCAGCAGCTGTAGCCATCTCCAAAAGGGATGGATATACCTAAAGGTTGCAAATGCCTATGCCTCAGCAACCAGAATATGTGACTGACCAGGGAAGTGCATCTATGGGGATGGGGCAGGATAAGGTACAAGAGAGGTGAATGCATGATGAAAATTGGGAAAGGACGAGTGGAAGGAAAAATGAAGGAGGGGCCAAAATCACAAGGGTTCATATGAGTGCTTCCTCTCAGCTGCTGGTGAGCACTTCCAGAGCTGCAACGTGGTCAGGGTCATGTGCAGAGGCCCCTAGTCCCATCAAAGCTTAGAGCAAGGTTGCACTGCTCAAGTTTGCAACAGCTAATTGGAAAAAGCCGTTTGGCTCTTGCTACAGAATGAGTTTGCCATCCATGTCTTAAATGCATTGAGCTGGTATTGCACAAGTTTCAGCCTCAGTGTGCTTGCAGGGAGAGCCCTGGCTTGGCACTGGACAGCAAAGCTAAAAGCAATGAGGACAAGAGAATTCTTCTAGCTTTGCCAAGAAAAATCACTGTGAATGACAAAGGTAGAACTAAATTGGTCTGAATTTTCCTGCTATTGGTCAGCATTTTGGTGCCAAGGTAGTCACACTCTGTGTGAATGGGTACATGCATGTGAGAGAGGGAAAGAAAAAAGGTAATATGAAGAGCTTCATATTCTATATTACGTTAATCCCTTCCCTCCCAGCTAGAGCAGATATTTAAAATTTGTTTGCTGTACATAAGGGCAAATGTACTGATCTATGTGAACATCATTTAATTAGGGAAGAAAGCTTTACCTTTCAGGAGAGTTGCAACTGGATAAATTAGTTTGGAAGTCTGAAGACATCAATTGTTGTTTGGGGTTGTGGGGCTTTTTAAAAATTTATTCCTTCACAGAAAATTCAAGTTGCATTTTGAACCAAACTTTTCTTTATTAACTCTGGAAACTTAAGCAGGGGATGGATTTCAGGCCAAGTGTTTTGAAAACCCCTGCTAACAGCAACTGTAGGTGAAGGTGAAGGAACAACACTTCAGCATCTCAACTTCTCTGTGAAAGCCAGTACATTGAAAAGGTACTTTCAGCCAAATCAAGTCAGGGAATTTGTGCAACAGCTCTTTGCAAGTAGGGATTTGCTTCTAGCACCCTAGTTATGTGGCAGAAAATCCTGCAAAGGAGCAGGTGGGAGTCGCAAAGCCACGTGCCAGCTTTGGACCCAGAGCTCAGCATGATGGTGATCTCCACCAGCAACCACGGGGAGTAGGTTGTAGTGTCTGCCCTCCAGTCCTTGCTGGGGTAGAGCACCCTTGGATTTGTGGCATGAGTTTTATTCATTTATCTTCTTTTGAGCTTAGGCACATGCACTAATTAGAGGAAAACTGGTGAGCTCTGCTAACACATTTGATCATGGGTAGCTTTAGGCTTGCATTTGGGTTTCTAAAAATGAAGTAAAATGATGTTCCTTTTGCACTAGTTATTGTGAACAGCCTTGATGTGACAGCAGTTATCTTCCCCACGTGACTGCACTAATGACTTCGAACACAGCAAGGACAGTGTGACATTAACACAATAGAGTGGTTTGAAGCTACTGTATGAAAAGGGGAGGCTGAGACAGGCTAGTTTTTGACAAGCTTGTAACAAACTTGGGACTAACTGGCTGAGTTTAAACCCTTGGGAGGCTGGAAGCCAGAACATGTTCTGACCCATGAGGGGAAGCCCTTCCTGCATGGACATCCTCCTGGGGCGGGGGGGGGCCATGCTGCAGGGTGAGCAAAGTGGGTCTGGAGACGTCAGCACAAGCATTGCTCTCTCCTGCTCCTCCCTTGGCTTCTCCATCAGTCCCATTACAAAAGAGGTCATGCAGCCCCAGCGCTTACAAGTGAGGGGGAACCAGTGTAAGGATTTCTCTTCAGGTTTTGCCAGGAGAGGAAAAACCCAGGAGGGTCAAACCCTCCCAGGAAGACCCAGCTCATCTCTTCTGAGGATCTTCTCCGCCTACTGGTATGTCCAAGCAGCCCAAATGATCCTGACATTCAAACAAAGTTTTCTTCATTGCTCTGCTGGCTGCAGGCAGATTTTGGTCAAGATGAAGGCCATTGATTTTAAAACATAAATGATAGGCTTTAGAGAAAGGCTTCATCTCACAGCTGGTCTAAACTACAACTACTACATATGTATGTCAAAGCTACTAGAGATGGCCTGTAAAGGTCATTTGGCTTACCTCCCTGTGTGACAGAGGTTGTACAGGCTTGTTGCTTGTCATTCCTACAAGAACTGGACCTGGGGAAATGTTTGATTGAGGGTTTCACCTCAGAAGTACCTCACTGCGTTTTCTTCTCTCAGTGAAAATGAGGAAAATGGGAAATTCTATAGAAGTGTACCTGGTTTTCATTTAAAAAGCTGGAGGAGGGGAAACCATATAGATTTTTAGAGAGGCTTGGCTTGTTTTTTAGAGAAAACACCTGGGACAAAATAAAATGTCACCCTTGCCTACTTCAGTCCTTGATGACAGAAATCCACATGGCAATGCTAATGCAGAGTGATCTGCAGAGATTTACTGTGCTGAGAAGGCCCAGGGCCATGATCCTGCTGTAGAGGTGCAGTCCCACTGGCTGAGGTTCAGTTCTGAGGGAGGTGGAGGTTTGTTTGCCTACTGTGACAGTGAAAATGGCTCACTTCATGAGCTGCAGAGCAAAATTACCTTCAATTTCTTCTTCTGTCGCCCTGTGCCCTGTAGCAGTGCTCTCAAAAGGTGGTTGCTATGCAGGCATAAATAAAATTCAGCATTCACGGGGACTACACATACCTGGAGCCATAACAGAAACCTTAATGAGTTGTATCAGAGCTTTTATTAGCTAATTTCTCATTGTCAACCAGGTTCTCGCATCTCTGTAGATAATTGCTGTGGTAGAGAATATTCTTGCCTTCTGGAAGCTGGCTACCTTTTGAAATGCTCCCATCAGAGATACATTTTTCAGGCTTGTACTTCTTGCTTCTCATTATCTTGTCAATGCGAGCTTTCTTTGCACTAACTCCACTGAGTGGAGGAAGGAGAATGTATTGGCAGGGAATGAGAGGCAGGTTTGTCTTTGTGATGTGGATGTGGGCACTGAGGCCTCAGGAGCAGCTCCTGTTGGGTGAAGGAAGAATAATTCCCCTTTCTGCCAGAAGAGTTGCAAGGGTGGCTGCAGCCTGGTAGAGGGAAGCCAGCTCAGCCACAGCTGTGGCTAAAAATGACTTGAAGCAGGAGGGTTAAGCATCTGGCCACTCCTGCTGTTGGTAAGGCTCCACAGCTTTTCTTTCAGCAAAGGAGCTCTTTTCATATCTCAAAGCTACTGGCTGCAAAGGCAGCACGTTTTTAAAGTCTAGAGGAGTATAAAAGACTGCAGATAAACCTGAAGAGTCTTCCCCAGTAGCTAAACCCCTGGGTTATATCTGTTGAAATTGTTGAGAGAAGATCCAACAAATATTTGTAACACTCGGATTTCTACTGGGGATGCTGCATACTCACCAGAAAGAGTGCCTGTGGCTCTTGCCTGTCAGCTAGGGATTGTAATTGGCTGGGCAGCAACTGCATGAGTCTGCATGCAAATACTGTTGCTCTCTTTTGGGGTTTGGTCCTTTTCCTTTCCAGCCTTGTGGCTGGACACATCTAGCAGATGTGCATTCCTTTTCAGATCTGTCCATCCCCATTTCCTATCTGGTGTTTGAGAGCACCATGTGTTGGGTTGTGGCATGCAGGCAGGGAGCAATGCGGACCGGTGGTCAGAGGCAGCCAGGCTTCTGAGGCATGGAGAATGAAGACTGACAGCAAAGTGGCGCTGGAGCACCTGAGGAAGCTGGTGTTATAATCAGACGAAGCCAATTTTCATTTAAAAAAAAGATATTTTTACTTGGGTTCAATCAATTTTGGGTGAGAGGCAATAGGCAAAGCAGCGCTGGGTGCATGGAGAGCCGCAGCTCTGCCACACGCACCCCGAATTTCAAAAAACCCCGCGTTCTTATACTCTTGTGTCATCGTCTTTAACCAGTCTTTCTCATCAGATGATTGTCCTGCTCTTTTTCATTGGATCATTTGGGTTGCTGGGGTGCATGTCCTCCTCCTATTGGGTCTTTTGAAAGTTTCGAAACCTTGGTCTCTTGGCGCGCTTTTCTCCTATTGGATTTTTTTTTTTTTTTTTTTTAAAGCCTCATGATCTCATCCTTTTGGCGGGCTTTTTTTTTTTTTTTTTCTCTCAAACAGAAATTACTTATCAGTTCTTGGTGGAGTTTTTTTTTAAGGCATAGTTACATTGTTCCCATCTAATGTTAGGTGGGGTTTCGGAGACACGGTTACATTGTTCCAATCTGAATGGCCCATTTTACATTTAATTGTCTAACATTTACAGGTCGTTCAAGTGTACCATACCCGCCTTGCCCAGCCCAGCAGATTAGTTACAATAGTTTTTATTACAACACCCACCCTGCTTAATTTAGCAAATTAGTTACAATAAATTATTACAATCCCCCCCTTTTTTTTTTTTTTAATACCCTAATTTGCTGGTTAAGCTTTAAAATAGCTTCTCTAGTAGCCTCTAAAAGGGCCGTATCTTCTGGTTCAGTCTCTAGTCGGTGTTCTTCTTGTTGGGCTAAACCAGTGTATTGTTGCCTTAACATCATGAGTTGGACAGCTTCAATCCTGTTCTTAACAAGGTTAATTAATTTGTTCAAGATACAAAGTCCAAAAGTGAGAATTAATAACAGAATAATCAGGGATCCAGTTAAGGTTGTTTTTATCTCCTAAAGGACTGAAAACTTCATTCAAAATTATCATTTATCTGTATATTGCAATACCAGGATCCCATATAATTTTTCCATACACAGGTTCGATTATAAAAGCTATTTCTGTATAATTTAGCATGTTCAGTTTTATTTTTATCTGACCAAAATCCCTTGAATCCTTTGCTATGTCCCTGTTCATTAAGCCATAACCATATATAAATACCTCTGTCTTTGTTGATCAATTTATGTGTAAGTGTCCACTGGCACTTACTCTCCCCTACATCAGTTCCTCCTTTCTGAGTTTGGTTCACACAAAATCTGCCCTGATTTGGAAACTGGATTGGCCATGTTCCGTTTTCTTCCCAGACAGTGTTGTTAATATCACTGTAATTACTCACAATCTGCGATGGAGTAAGGGGTACAGAGACCCACGGCCAGCTGGACAGTCCTAAAGGTCCTCCACAGACCCAACAGTGGCTTAGATTGAAAGTTCTGCTTATTGTCTTGGCTAATAAAACAAACTCATTATCTTCAAGGGGACCATATGGAGCACTTCGATTTTCTGTATTCATTACAGGGCTGATACATATAATTAGGAGAAAAAGGAAACCACTATAGTGAGGTCCGGTATGGCACATTTTTCTGTTTGTCCCTAGACCCATTGGGTTGCTGCCAACGGCCGGGCGTTTATCTTCTTCACAGCAAAAATAGAGGCCAACCTGGTCTTGCCCTCACTTCGAATTTATTTTTAGTCTTCTCCTTTTTGTAACTCTTATTCAATTTCTTATTCAACTATATACAACGGCTTATACACTTATTTATAAAGCAGACACCACAACTTATTATAACAAACATTCAGGATTTTACAAAACTTCATAAGAAATACCTTAAATGTTCTGGTTACCCATATAGAGTCCTTTAATTATTCAGTTAGTCTTAATCGGTCCATCCCTTTGTTGATTCCGCTGCATTCGAAGCTTTAGGTCTCCCGGCGCTGATTCAATCTTCCACTGAGGCTCTTCTGTAACAGGTCCTTTTACCCTGGAAACTCGAGTCCACCCTCTCTCAGCAGTTCTTACAGCAGTTTTTGTGGTTAACAGTACTCGGAATGGTCCTTCTTATCCATGAGATAAGCTTTCCTCCTTCCAGGTTTTAATCATTACTTCATCTCCAGGTTGTATTTTGTGTACTGCAAATCCTAAAGGAGGTGTCTGGGCTAATATGATCCGAATTAAATGCTCTTAGAATTCCAAATCGTGGTAGAATTTGTTCCAGTACTATTTTGGTTACTGACTGAGCAGTCGCTCTGGTGGTAGGGAAGGCTTCTACCCAGTGAGTTAATTGATCTACCATTACCAGCAAATATTTATATCTCCCAACTTTTGGTGGTTCTGTGAAATCTATCTGGACCCTCTCAAAAGGTTGATAAGCTGTTTTCCTTCCACCAGCTGCGGTCTGTCTCATAGTTCTTTTATTAATCTTTTAACATGTTAAACAACCGTATGTAGTTTGTTTTGCAATTTCATATATTCCAATGCAGCCAAAATATCTCAAGAAATGATCACTCAATGCCCTAGTGCCCCAAGGACTTCATTTTCTACAATTTGTAATTTAGATTTTGAAACCTTTAATTTTTTTTTTTTTTTACAAAGTTCAGCAGTTCTATAGTCCCCATCCTGACATCATTCTCAGTTTGTCCAGCTATTAATAAATCATCTACATATTGTAAAAGCTTTATTTTTGAGGATGGCTTGAACGTCTGCAGTACCTTTTTTTTTTTTTTTTTTTTTTTAATGCCTGCCCAAAAAGGTTAGGCGATTCTGTAAACCCTTGGGGAAGCACTGTCCATCTGAGTTGTTGTTTTCTATTATTAGATGGATCTTCCCATTCAAATGCAAAATAGTCTCTGTTCCCCTTGTCCAGGGGGGCAGGACCAAAATGCATCCTTTAAGTCAATTACACTGTACCAAATATAGTTAGGGGTGGTTGGTTCAACAGCATCTAGGGGTTTCCTACCACAGGGAAACGAGCCACAGTTTGCTGATTTACAGCCCTGAAATCTTGCACCAATCTGTAAGATCTATCTGATTTTAAAACCGGTAAAATAGATATATTATATGGAGACATACAAGGTTCCAATGTACCTTTACTTAATAATTCGTCTATAATTGGTTTCAGCCCCTCTCGACCCTTTAGGGGAATGGGGTATTGTTTTATCTGAATTGGTGTCTCCGGATCAGTTATATCAATTTTAATAGGCTTTATTTTAAGCTTTCCAATCTCTCCTTTTGTATACCAGACTTTAGGATTTATCTGTTGCTCGTCTTTTCCCATTAATGTATATTTTTTTTAATTTTTCTTGTACTATTATTTTTTAAATTTCAGCTTCTGGTAGCAATAATAAATCCCCTGGGAATATTTTTTACAGTTGATTTTTTTTTTTTTTTCCCGCACCCCTATTTGCTAAAAATCCAAACTCTTCTCTCTGGGGCTTCATTTTATTTTTCTCAAGCACTCCTTTGACGTCTTTGTCCCCAGAAAACAGAGCTCCCGACTCCGTTATTCTTCTTTAAACATCCTTTTATCCTGCTCCTGCTCTCTACAGTTCTGCTGTAAATGTCCCTTCTTTCCACAACAATAGCATGCTAATTCGTTTCCTCTAATTACTGCCCCTTGCTTTTCACCACCCAAAGCTCCAGGTAAATCCATTAGAATGAGATCTCAGAGGTTTCTCTGACTGCTGCAAATATTTTCGCCTTTGCTTTCTGCTTTTATACTTTCTGTGTTTCTTTCAATAGCTCCTGCAGACTCCGGTCCTGCCAACTGTATACTTTTTCTAACTTTTTCCTGATGGCACCTCACGAATTGGCTACGAATTGAGTGGGTTTGGTTTTTTTGGTTTGTGGGTGGTTTTTTTTTTTTTGGTGGTTGGGGTGGTTTTTTGTTGTGGGTTTTTTTTTTTTTTTTTTTTAATAAAGCCTCTCCCACGGGGCGTGTCGGCTCTACCCCCGAATACATTTGTAAATTCTTTCTTAATCTTTCCAGCCAATCAGTGGGTGGTTCATCTCTCCCTTGATGTTCGCTAAAGACTATATTAATGTTTTGCCCCCGAGGAACTGCTTCTCTAATGCCGGCCACTGTTAAATTTCTGAGGTCCCTCATATTCTGTCGGCCCTGTTCTTGGTGACCCCAGTTAGGGCGGACACTGGGCCAGTTCTGATCTGCCGGCGGCCCCGCTTGGTTTTGCAGTTCCCACAAACACATTCTGGCTGGTCTAATCATTTGCCTTTCCTTGGTCGTAAATAAAATGCTTAAAATGGACTGTACTTCTTCCCAGGTGTAAGTATGGGGACCTAAAAATTGATCTAACCTCTCAGCTACTCCGAGAGGATCATCTAATAGAGTCCTTTTTTTTTTTTTCTTTTGTTTTCGTACATCGGAGGTGTTGAACGGGACTGCCACAAATCCGATGCCTCCTTGGTTGCCTCCGAGGGGCACCTCCCGTGAGGGATAAAGACGCTCCCTCAGTTACGGCAGTTTTACCTCTTGTACATGCAGCCAGAGGCAGAAGGGGAACCGCCGGGGCAGTTAAAGCCGCCGGGGTTGTTAAAGCCGCCGGGGCTGTTAAATCCGCCGGGGCCGGGGCCGTCAAAGCTGCCGGGGCCGGATAATTAAAGTATGGAGGCGGCCAGTTATCTAGCAGTTCCCATTCATCATCTTTCTCTATCCCTTCCTTGTTCTTATCCCCTTTTTCTTCAGATTTTTCATCCTTTTTTTAGTGTAAGTACTGAAGCTGGATAAGGACGTGAAGTCCTGATCCACAATTTTGCATAATCGCTTTCTTATCAACTAAAAGGTTTTCTTGAGTAAACATATGTACTGAAAGCCTGGCAAATCCAGTCTTCAAAAGATCCAAAAATAGGCCAGAAGACAGGTGGGTTTAAAGGTTTCTTCGGCCATCCAATCATACAGTATTGGACTAATTTTAATTTACTTTTTCCTTTTCTAGGACAACTTTCATACCAATTTCTAATCATTATGCCTAATGGACTATCTGGTGGTATATCCAGTAATTTACTTTTTTTTTTTTTTTCTGGTCCCGGGTTTTTGATTCCTTTTGAACCATCTAGGGGTTTTACTGTGGCAACTCCTACAGCCCTTATAGGGGGTTGGATCCAGGGAGTTCCTTTGGGAATTTTCTAAGGCAATTCCTCTCGCCTTGGGAATTTTCTACGGCAATTCCTCTCGCCCTTGTAGTGGGTGAGATCGAGGGAGTTGAATCTCCTACCCACCCACATATCTCCTGGGAATTTTCTATGGCAATTCCTCTCACCTTGGGAAATTTCTACGGCAATTCCTCTTGCCCTTGGTTACCAGTAAGAGTGTCTTGCGGGGGGCTGAACCCTTTACCCACCCACGTACCCCTAGAACCCGTGCTCCCACCCACGAGTCCTATAGGATCCGCTTCGGTCCTTCACCGGCCAAATCTCTCGCGGGAGTTTGGAACCGTGGTTAGAAGACCTCCACACTCGATTCGGAACTCAAATCCTGGCTCCAAAACTACTTTTGTTTCCAAAATGAGGTTCCGTCTCAATCACACTCTCACACACAAGCAACCGAATCCCACCCAACCGAACGGTATGCCTTATACTCACGACTCCATCGTCTTCGTTCGGGTCTTCGTGCACCAGAATTACGGGTATTAATACTGCAGTCTTTCCTTTGGAGCTCCAATTCCTTTGACTATTGCTTCTCTTTTGTCCATTGATCTCTGGAGACTGACCCAGACTGCTACTTTTGAGCCACAATCTGTGGGGCGCGCCTCGAGAAGCCACAGTCCAGGAAAGCACACAGAGATCACGTCGGGGTCACCAAATTGTTATAATCAGACAAAGCCAATTTTTATGAATATATATATATTTTTATTTGGGTTCAATCTATTTAGGGTGGGAAGCAATAGGCAAAGCAGCGCTGGGTGCATGGAGAGCCGCAACTCTGCCACATGCACCCCGAGTTCAAAAAAACAGAGGTTTTTTGTACTTCTGTGCCACCGTCTTTAACCAATCCTCTCTCATCAGATGATTGTCCTGCTTTTTCTCCATTGGGTCCTTTGAGATGCTTGAGTCTTTGTCCCCCTCCTATGGGGTCTTTTGGAAGTCTCAAAGCCTTGGTCTCCTGGCGCGCTTTTCTCCTGTTGGATCTTTTAAAAGCCTCATGATCCCATCTTTTGGCGGCTTTTTTTCAAGCAGCAGTTACAGGTTATCTCTAGGTGTGTGTGGGGGGGGTGTTCTGAGAAGCAGTTACCTATCAGCTCTAGGTGATGGGGTTTCCGAGAAGTAGTTACATTTTTCCAACCGAATGGCATACTTTATATTTTATCCATATATATTCAAACATTCATTGTAATATAGGTTATAGTAACTGCAAATCATTTCAACACCCACACAGGGTACCATATTCTATTTTTACAATACTTTAGACAGCAGGATAGTGTGGTTTAACATTTACAGATCATTCAAACCTATCATACCCGCCTTGCTTAACTTAGCAAATCAGTTACAATAGTTTATTACAGGACTCTGATGAGGAAGCACAAGATGAGTTGTTTCCTCCACAAAGACCGAATGAGCAGAAAGCCCCTCAGGCAGTGCCCCCTCCACCTCCCATCATGGAGCCCTCTGTTCCACCAGCTCCCTCTGATGAGGAAAAAGCCCTGCGCACTTTGTTTATCTGGTGCAAAAGGAATGGGGTCCCTGCTGATGCACGGTCTGCTTTTGATCTCGAAACATGGAAAGGGGCAGGGAGCGCCTTATTCGAGGTGGCCGTAAGGAAGAACACCATCGCTGTGTCATCTTCAACTGCATGGCGACTGGTACATCAACCCCTGAAACAGTTAAAAAGTGATGGGACTGCCGCGGCAGCTGCAGCCGATGCCAGGTCACCTAGTGGGTCCGGTTCTCGGACGGATCCTACAGTTGTAGCTGAAACACCTCCAGAAAAGCCGCCAGCCCCTTCCACACATCCACTACCTGCTGATAAGGACGGCATTTCCCTGTTGTTAAAGAACTACAGAAAAGCATTAATGAGGACGGACTTAAAAACTCATTTACTGGAAGCGATGGCTCACGGCTGTACTCAGCATTCCAGCCCCCCCCGCCGCGGGGCGGCCGCCTGCGGCCTCTGGCCCCGGCTCTCGGCGCCCACCCCCCCCCGAACCCCAAAAGCGGCGGTTTGTCCAGCAGGTGTGACGCTGTGATGCACCGTCCCTTGTCTGTCAGCACCACATCATCAACAAGCAATGGCTTTTTATATTCTTAACGGTGTTTTGCTGTTTGTAGTATTTGTCATTTCATGTTGTGTGAGTGACAAGTGTAAGAGGCCTCTGCGTGTGGTTGTGTGATTGTTGTGCGTGTGTGAGGCGCAGCCCAGCTGCAGCTGCGCAGGGCGGAGTCCTCTGGCCCGAAGCGGCCGGAGAGGAACGGAGAGCAGGGCAGGCTCTGTACGGGGGGAGTGCAGGACGAGTGAACATTGCTAGTGCAGAGCCCTAGTGCCCGCCCGCTGGGTCGCGGGTGCTGCCTGTTTATTCATGCTCAGTGTTTTAAGTGTCACAGGTGAAATACCTCTTCTAGTAGGAGGCAGTAATTCTGTGTTCATTGTTGTCTTGAATTTAGGTGTGTACTCTGTGGGCAGAGTGCACCTCTGTACCGTCTACCCGAGGGGGATATTGTCAGTTTACTTGGGTAGCATTTTAAATTAATTGTGCATGTGAGGATTATTGATGCTGATTTTACTGGACAAATTTGTGCTCTGATTTCTACTCCTTACCCACCAGTAACCATTCCAAAAAGCACTTGCATTGCTCAACTTGTACCTTTTTTGAGTTGTGTTCCTAAGACAGAAAAACAGTTGTGACATGATGGAGGATTCAACTCCACAGGACCTTTGCAAGTCTTTTAGTCACAGACTGTTTCATCATCAAGACCGCAGATGACCTGTACACTCTCCAACAGAAGAGAATTGCCAGCGACAGTAACGCTTACCGGACTTCTGGACACAGGAGCTGATGTAACTATTATATCTCATTACTCCTGGCCAACGGAAAATATGGATATGGGAGTAGCAGGACCCTGAGGGTCAACAGGTCACTGTCAAATCCAATAGGACGACAGCCCCTCCCCCCCCCCCCCCCCCCCCCGAATCTGTGGGGAAGGGACTGCTTGTTACAGTAAGGTGTGAAGATTACTACAGATTTTTAATGGGGGTCACTGTTCTGCAGGGCATTAAACAGCCTACACTGGAATTAACCTGGTTAACAACTGACCCTGTGTGGGTAGAGCAGTGGCCCCTGCCAATTGAAAAGTTAAAGGCCCTGCAAGAATTGTTACAAGAACAGCTGGTTGCCAGACACATTGAACCCTCTCAGAGCCCCTGGAACACTCCTGTATTTGTGATCAAAAAGAAATCAGGTAAATGGAGGTTTTTACATGACTTGTGGCAAATTAATTGTTATGGCCACGATGGGGGCTCTGCAGCCAGGTATGCCCTCACCTGCCATGATCCCTCACAACTGGGAAATCATAGTTATAGATTTGAAAGACTGTTTCTTTAAAATACCGTTAGCTTCTCAGGACAAAGGAAAATTTGCATTCTCTGTGCCTTCTGTTAATCACGCAGAACCTGTACAAAGATACCACTGGAAGGTGTTACCGCAGGGCATGGAAAATTCTCCAACAATATGCCAATGGTTCGTGGCACAAGCATTGTCACCTGTACGGGAGAAATTTCTCACCAGTTATTGTTATCATTATATGGATGACATTTTGTTAGCATCAAGCAGCAAGGAGCAGTTGAGTGACATGGAAAATTTGACTAGAGACTCATTGCAGCAATATGGATGATTATTGCCCCTGAAAAAGTGCAAAAGCAGAGCCCTGGAAATATTTGGGGATGACAGTTATGAACAAGCAGGTCATTCCCCAACCTGTGAAACTTGATCTCGAGGTTAAAACACTCAATGATGTACAGAAATTAATGGGATCTTTGAATTGGATCAGACCTTACCTCGGGCTGACCAATTCGCAGCTGCAACCATTGTTGGAATTGTTAAGTAATTCCAGTGATCCGACAGAACCCAGAACATTAAATAGGAAGCATTAAGTGCAATCCAAATTGTGGAGCAATCTATACACAAAACAATTGTTTCTGAAATAGATCTGTCTCAATCAGTACAATTCTTTGTACTAATTGATCAAACTGTGCCATTTGGTGCCCTGGTGCAGTGGAATCCTGAATGGAGTGACCCCTTACACATTTTAGAATGGATGTTTTTATCATTCAGACCATGGAAAACTGCTCCTCGATTATCTGAGTTAATTGCTGATGTGATCATAAAAGCTAGAAAACGCTGTTTGGAGTTAACAGGCCGTGATCCAGCTATGACTGTTTTACCTGTTCAGAACTGGTACTTTGAGTGGTGCCTTGCAAACAAGTATGAGTTACAAGCGGCCTTAGCAGACTTTCAGGGACAAGTGTCTTATCATCTTCCATCACACCCGCTACTAAAATTCGCTCAGGAAATACCATTCGGTCAGAAGCACTTGAGCCAGCCAGAACCTGTTAAAGGCCTTACTGTATTCACGGATGGATCAGGAAAAACTGGTAAAGCAGCAGTGGTGTGGTACGAGAATAATGTCTGGAATAACAAGGTTGTTTACCAAAAGGGTTCTCCACAAATTGTTGAATTACGTGCGATGACTCTTGTTTTTTCTACCTTTCCTGTTCCTATTAATATTGTAACTGATTCAGCTTATGTGGCTAACTTAGTTTCCCGACTGGACAAAGTAGTCTTAACTTCGTCAAGCAATCAAATGTTATTTGAGGTTTTGAGACAACTCTGGAAAAACATTCAGTCGCGCACAGAACCCTGTTTTATCATGCACATCCGCAGCCATACCACTTTACCTGGATTTTATACGGAAGGTAATGCCAGAGCGGATGCTCTTGTCTCTGCGATGGCTTTGAGTACTGTTCCTAATGTGAAACAACAAGCTGTTCTATCATATCAATTTTTTCATCAAGGTTTTCGAGCTCTACGACAGCAGTTTGGTTTGTCTCATTCTGAAGGTCGGTCTATTGTTGCTGCTTGTCCTGATTGTCAAGGAACTCATACTCCAGCGTATTTCAGTACTAATCCCAGAGGTATTCAAGCTTTACAGATTTGGCAAACTGACGTTACTCATATAACTGAGTTGGGTCGACAGAAATATGTTCGTGTTTCTGTTGATACTTATTCACATGCTTTGGTAGCAGCAGCACATAATGGAGAAACAAGTAAGGATGTAATCTGACATTTACAGAAATTTTTTTCTGTCCTTGGGGTGCCACATCAAAACCGGATAATGGTCCAGCATATGCTTCACAGAAAGTTCAAACATTCTTTATGGGCTGTTACTTATGTTACAGGGATTCCCCATTCCCCAACAGGACAAGCAATTGTCGAGCGTGCACACGGCAGGCTGAAGCGGCAGCTTCAAAAACAAAAAGGGGGAATGGTTGGGGAACCACCTCAGGCATGTTTAGATAAAGCAGTTTATGTTCTTAATTTCCTTCATTATGGGGACGTTGCTTCTACACCTCCTATATTGCAACATTTTTCCTCTCCTTTTTCAAAACAGAATTTGCAAAAGGGCATCAAAGTACATGTTAAAGATTTAGTTACTGGCCAGTGGAGTGGACCATGTAAGTTATTAACCTGGGGAAGAGGTTATGCTGGTGTTCCCACAGGTCACGGCTCCCGATGGTTACTGGCAAGGTGTGTGCGACCATACCTGAGGGTGAGAGGCTGTGGGTGCTGTGAGTGCCCCTGTGCTGACAGTTTGTGATCTCTTCGACTGATCATTGAAACAGAATGTCTGAGTAATGTTTGCTACTGCAACAGAACAAACTACACTACAGTTGCCAATTCTTTTAAGAGAAAATGCTAACAGTAATTGCAACTCCTTAATGAGATATCTAGGCTTACTAGTCACTAGTGAAAGGTGTAGTTTAGATGGAATGTAGTTATTAATAAGGATGAAATCGTGTTAGAATGTGTGTTTTCAACTCACTTTGTTTAGCAATATCAAGAATTAAGAACTCAAGTGTTTAACCTTATTAGAAACTCCCTTGGTTTTCCCCCTTGAGTGGTGGCCAGGCTTGGGGTGGAACACAACAGGAGGATGAAATCAGATGTTTCTGCGCAAAGAAAATTGCCAGTTATTTTGGCCTGTTGATTTAGAGGCTGGAACTGCTTGCAGCAACGTTGGATGCCTCACCTACAGATGGACGCATCGCATAGGATTTCCAACTTAAAAGGAAAGGTACTCTAAATCCTTGCTGCAACCAGGTTTCCCCAGCAACTGCAGATCATTCTGAATCGATCCCTAAGAGCATACAACAG
>NW_027438141.1:0-23807 GCF_965140245.1 Athene noctua
TCTCAGAAAGAGCCGTGGTGTGCGTTTTCGCCGGAAAACGCGTTTTCGGCCGAAAACGTGTACGTTTGCACTTCCCCGCCACAGGGAAGCTGCTAGCCGGGAATTCTCTGCCTGGTTCTACCCGCTGCCCGGAACGCTACGCAGGGCAAAAGCGGTTCTCGTCCTCCGTGCTTGCTTTTTCTCAGAAAGAGCCGTGGTGTGCGTTTTCGCCGGAAAACGCGTTTTCGGCCGAAAACGTGTACGTTTGCACTTCCCCGCCACAGGGAAGCTGCTAGCCGGGAATTCTCTGCCTGGTTCTACCCGCTGCCCGGAACGCTACGCAGGGCAAAAGCGGTTCTCGTCCTCCGTGCTTGCTTTTTCTCAGAAAGAGCCGTGGTGTGCGTTTTCGCCGGAAAACGCGTTTTCGGCCGAAAACGTGTACGTTTGCACTTCCCCGCCACAGGGAAGCTGCTAGCCGGGAATTCTCTGCCTGGTTCTACCCGCTGCCCGGAACGCTACGCAGGGCAAAAGCGGTTCTCGTCCTCCGTGCTTGCTTTTTCTCAGAAAGAGCCGTGGTGTGCGTTTTCGCCGGAAAACGCGTTTTCGGCCGAAAACGTGTACGTTTGCACTTCCCCGCCACAGGGAAGCTGCTAGCCGGGAATTCTCTGCCTGGTTCTACCCGCTGCCCGGAACGCTACGCAGGGCAAAAGCGGTTCTCGTCCTCCGTGCTTGCTTTTTCTCAGAAAGAGCCGTGGTGTGCGTTTTCGCCGGAAAACGCGTTTTCGGCCGAAAACGTGTACGTTTGCACTTCCCCGCCACAGGGAAGCTGCTAGCCGGGAATTCTCTGCCTGGTTCTACCCGCTGCCCGGAACGCTACGCAGGGCAAAAGCGGTTCTCGTCCTCCGTGCTTGCTTTTTCTCAGAAAGAGCCGTGGTGTGCGTTTTCGCCGGAAAACGCGTTTTCGGCCGAAAACGTGTACGTTTGCACTTCCCCGCCACAGGGAAGCTGCTAGCCGGGAATTCTCTGCCTGGTTCTACCCGCTGCCCGGAACGCTACGCAGGGCAAAAGCGGTTCTCGTCCTCCGTGCTTGCTTTTTCTCAGAAAGAGCCGTGGTGTGCGTTTTCGCCGGAAAACGCGTTTTCGGCCGAAAACGTGTACGTTTGCACTTCCCCGCCACAGGGAAGCTGCTAGCCGGGAATTCTCTGCCTGGTTCTACCCGCTGCCCGGAACGCTACGCAGGGCAAAAGCGGTTCTCGTCCTCCGTGCTTGCTTTTTCTCAGAAAGAGCCGTGGTGTGCGTTTTCGCCGGAAAACGCGTTTTCGGCCGAAAACGTGTACGTTTGCACTTCCCCGCCACAGGGAAGCTGCTAGCCGGGAATTCTCTGCCTGGTTCTACCCGCTGCCCGGAACGCTACGCAGGGCAAAAGCGGTTCTCGTCCTCCGTGCTTGCTTTTTCTCAGAAAGAGCCGTGGTGTGCGTTTTCGCCGGAAAACGCGTTTTCGGCCGAAAACGTGTACGTTTGCACTTCCCCGCCACAGGGAAGCTGCTAGCCGGGAATTCTCTGCCTGGTTCTACCCGCTGCCCGGAACGCTACGCAGGGCAAAAGCGGTTCTCGTCCTCCGTGCTTGCTTTTTCTCAGAAAGAGCCGTGGTGTGCGTTTTCGCCGGAAAACGCGTTTTCGGCCGAAAACGTGTACGTTTGCACTTCCCCGCCACAGGGAAGCTGCTAGCCGGGAATTCTCTGCCTGGTTCTACCCGCTGCCCGGAACGCTACGCAGGGCAAAAGCGGTTCTCGTCCTCCGTGCTTGCTTTTTCTCAGAAAGAGCCGTGGTGTGCGTTTTCGCCGGAAAACGCGTTTTCGGCCGAAAACGTGTACGTTTGCACTTCCCCGCCACAGGGAAGCTGCTAGCCGGGAATTCTCTGCCTGGTTCTACCCGCTGCCCGGAACGCTACGCAGGGCAAAAGCGGTTCTCGTCCTCCGTGCTTGCTTTTTCTCAGAAAGAGCCGTGGTGTGCGTTTTCGCCGGAAAACGCGTTTTCGGCCGAAAACGTGTACGTTTGCACTTCCCCGCCACAGGGAAGCTGCTAGCCGGGAATTCTCTGCCTGGTTCTACCCGCTGCCCGGAACGCTACGCAGGGCAAAAGCGGTTCTCGTCCTCCGTGCTTGCTTTTTCTCAGAAAGAGCCGTGGTGTGCGTTTTCGCCGGAAAACGCGTTTTCGGCCGAAAACGTGTACGTTTGCACTTCCCCGCCACAGGGAAGCTGCTAGCCGGGAATTCTCTGCCTGGTTCTACCCGCTGCCCGGAACGCTACGCAGGGCAAAAGCGGTTCTCGTCCTCCGTGCTTGCTTTTTCTCAGAAAGAGCCGTGGTGTGCGTTTTCGCCGGAAAACGCGTTTTCGGCCGAAAACGTGTACGTTTGCACTTCCCCGCCACAGGGAAGCTGCTAGCCGGGAATTCTCTGCCTGGTTCTACCCGCTGCCCGGAACGCTACGCAGGGCAAAAGCGGTTCTCGTCCTCCGTGCTTGCTTTTTCTCAGAAAGAGCCGTGGTGTGCGTTTTCGCCGGAAAACGCGTTTTCGGCCGAAAACGTGTACGTTTGCACTTCCCCGCCACAGGGAAGCTGCTAGCCGGGAATTCTCTGCCTGGTTCTACCCGCTGCCCGGAACGCTACGCAGGGCAAAAGCGGTTCTCGTCCTCCGTGCTTGCTTTTTCTCAGAAAGAGCCGTGGTGTGCGTTTTCGCCGGAAAACGCGTTTTCGGCCGAAAACGTGTACGTTTGCACTTCCCCGCCACAGGGAAGCTGCTAGCCGGGAATTCTCTGCCTGGTTCTACCCGCTGCCCGGAACGCTACGCAGGGCAAAAGCGGTTCTCGTCCTCCGTGCTTGCTTTTTCTCAGAAAGAGCCGTGGTGTGCGTTTTCGCCGGAAAACGCGTTTTCGGCCGAAAACGTGTACGTTTGCACTTCCCCGCCACAGGGAAGCTGCTAGCCGGGAATTCTCTGCCTGGTTCTACCCGCTGCCCGGAACGCTACGCAGGGCAAAAGCGGTTCTCGTCCTCCGTGCTTGCTTTTTCTCAGAAAGAGCCGTGGTGTGCGTTTTCGCCGGAAAACGCGTTTTCGGCCGAAAACGTGTACGTTTGCACTTCCCCGCCACAGGGAAGCTGCTAGCCGGGAATTCTCTGCCTGGTTCTACCCGCTGCCCGGAACGCTACGCAGGGCAAAAGCGGTTCTCGTCCTCCGTGCTTGCTTTTTCTCAGAAAGAGCCGTGGTGTGCGTTTTCGCCGGAAAACGCGTTTTCGGCCGAAAACGTGTACGTTTGCACTTCCCCGCCACAGGGAAGCTGCTAGCCGGGAATTCTCTGCCTGGTTCTACCCGCTGCCCGGAACGCTACGCAGGGCAAAAGCGGTTCTCGTCCTCCGTGCTTGCTTTTTCTCAGAAAGAGCCGTGGTGTGCGTTTTCGCCGGAAAACGCGTTTTCGGCCGAAAACGTGTACGTTTGCACTTCCCCGCCACAGGGAAGCTGCTAGCCGGGAATTCTCTGCCTGGTTCTACCCGCTGCCCGGAACGCTACGCAGGGCAAAAGCGGTTCTCGTCCTCCGTGCTTGCTTTTTCTCAGAAAGAGCCGTGGTGTGCGTTTTCGCCGGAAAACGCGTTTTCGGCCGAAAACGTGTACGTTTGCACTTCCCCGCCACAGGGAAGCTGCTAGCCGGGAATTCTCTGCCTGGTTCTACCCGCTGCCCGGAACGCTACGCAGGGCAAAAGCGGTTCTCGTCCTCCGTGCTTGCTTTTTCTCAGAAAGAGCCGTGGTGTGCGTTTTCGCCGGAAAACGCGTTTTCGGCCGAAAACGTGTACGTTTGCACTTCCCCGCCACAGGGAAGCTGCTAGCCGGGAATTCTCTGCCTGGTTCTACCCGCTGCCCGGAACGCTACGCAGGGCAAAAGCGGTTCTCGTCCTCCGTGCTTGCTTTTTCTCAGAAAGAGCCGTGGTGTGCGTTTTCGCCGGAAAACGCGTTTTCGGCCGAAAACGTGTACGTTTGCACTTCCCCGCCACAGGGAAGCTGCTAGCCGGGAATTCTCTGCCTGGTTCTACCCGCTGCCCGGAACGCTACGCAGGGCAAAAGCGGTTCTCGTCCTCCGTGCTTGCTTTTTCTCAGAAAGAGCCGTGGTGTGCGTTTTCGCCGGAAAACGCGTTTTCGGCCGAAAACGTGTACGTTTGCACTTCCCCGCCACAGGGAAGCTGCTAGCCGGGAATTCTCTGCCTGGTTCTACCCGCTGCCCGGAACGCTACGCAGGGCAAAAGCGGTTCTCGTCCTCCGTGCTTGCTTTTTCTCAGAAAGAGCCGTGGTGTGCGTTTTCGCCGGAAAACGCGTTTTCGGCCGAAAACGTGTACGTTTGCACTTCCCCGCCACAGGGAAGCTGCTAGCCGGGAATTCTCTGCCTGGTTCTACCCGCTGCCCGGAACGCTACGCAGGGCAAAAGCGGTTCTCGTCCTCCGTGCTTGCTTTTTCTCAGAAAGAGCCGTGGTGTGCGTTTTCGCCGGAAAACGCGTTTTCGGCCGAAAACGTGTACGTTTGCACTTCCCCGCCACAGGGAAGCTGCTAGCCGGGAATTCTCTGCCTGGTTCTACCCGCTGCCCGGAACGCTACGCAGGGCAAAAGCGGTTCTCGTCCTCCGTGCTTGCTTTTTCTCAGAAAGAGCCGTGGTGTGCGTTTTCGCCGGAAAACGCGTTTTCGGCCGAAAACGTGTACGTTTGCACTTCCCCGCCACAGGGAAGCTGCTAGCCGGGAATTCTCTGCCTGGTTCTACCCGCTGCCCGGAACGCTACGCAGGGCAAAAGCGGTTCTCGTCCTCCGTGCTTGCTTTTTCTCAGAAAGAGCCGTGGTGTGCGTTTTCGCCGGAAAACGCGTTTTCGGCCGAAAACGTGTACGTTTGCACTTCCCCGCCACAGGGAAGCTGCTAGCCGGGAATTCTCTGCCTGGTTCTACCCGCTGCCCGGAACGCTACGCAGGGCAAAAGCGGTTCTCGTCCTCCGTGCTTGCTTTTTCTCAGAAAGAGCCGTGGTGTGCGTTTTCGCCGGAAAACGCGTTTTCGGCCGAAAACGTGTACGTTTGCACTTCCCCGCCACAGGGAAGCTGCTAGCCGGGAATTCTCTGCCTGGTTCTACCCGCTGCCCGGAACGCTACGCAGGGCAAAAGCGGTTCTCGTCCTCCGTGCTTGCTTTTTCTCAGAAAGAGCCGTGGTGTGCGTTTTCGCCGGAAAACGCGTTTTCGGCCGAAAACGTGTACGTTTGCACTTCCCCGCCACAGGGAAGCTGCTAGCCGGGAATTCTCTGCCTGGTTCTACCCGCTGCCCGGAACGCTACGCAGGGCAAAAGCGGTTCTCGTCCTCCGTGCTTGCTTTTTCTCAGAAAGAGCCGTGGTGTGCGTTTTCGCCGGAAAACGCGTTTTCGGCCGAAAACGTGTACGTTTGCACTTCCCCGCCACAGGGAAGCTGCTAGCCGGGAATTCTCTGCCTGGTTCTACCCGCTGCCCGGAACGCTACGCAGGGCAAAAGCGGTTCTCGTCCTCCGTGCTTGCTTTTTCTCAGAAAGAGCCGTGGTGTGCGTTTTCGCCGGAAAACGCGTTTTCGGCCGAAAACGTGTACGTTTGCACTTCCCCGCCACAGGGAAGCTGCTAGCCGGGAATTCTCTGCCTGGTTCTACCCGCTGCCCGGAACGCTACGCAGGGCAAAAGCGGTTCTCGTCCTCCGTGCTTGCTTTTTCTCAGAAAGAGCCGTGGTGTGCGTTTTCGCCGGAAAACGCGTTTTCGGCCGAAAACGTGTACGTTTGCACTTCCCCGCCACAGGGAAGCTGCTAGCCGGGAATTCTCTGCCTGGTTCTACCCGCTGCCCGGAACGCTACGCAGGGCAAAAGCGGTTCTCGTCCTCCGTGCTTGCTTTTTCTCAGAAAGAGCCGTGGTGTGCGTTTTCGCCGGAAAACGCGTTTTCGGCCGAAAACGTGTACGTTTGCACTTCCCCGCCACAGGGAAGCTGCTAGCCGGGAATTCTCTGCCTGGTTCTACCCGCTGCCCGGAACGCTACGCAGGGCAAAAGCGGTTCTCGTCCTCCGTGCTTGCTTTTTCTCAGAAAGAGCCGTGGTGTGCGTTTTCGCCGGAAAACGCGTTTTCGGCCGAAAACGTGTACGTTTGCACTTCCCCGCCACAGGGAAGCTGCTAGCCGGGAATTCTCTGCCTGGTTCTACCCGCTGCCCGGAACGCTACGCAGGGCAAAAGCGGTTCTCGTCCTCCGTGCTTGCTTTTTCTCAGAAAGAGCCGTGGTGTGCGTTTTCGCCGGAAAACGCGTTTTCGGCCGAAAACGTGTACGTTTGCACTTCCCCGCCACAGGGAAGCTGCTAGCCGGGAATTCTCTGCCTGGTTCTACCCGCTGCCCGGAACGCTACGCAGGGCAAAAGCGGTTCTCGTCCTCCGTGCTTGCTTTTTCTCAGAAAGAGCCGTGGTGTGCGTTTTCGCCGGAAAACGCGTTTTCGGCCGAAAACGTGTACGTTTGCACTTCCCCGCCACAGGGAAGCTGCTAGCCGGGAATTCTCTGCCTGGTTCTACCCGCTGCCCGGAACGCTACGCAGGGCAAAAGCGGTTCTCGTCCTCCGTGCTTGCTTTTTCTCAGAAAGAGCCGTGGTGTGCGTTTTCGCCGGAAAACGCGTTTTCGGCCGAAAACGTGTACGTTTGCACTTCCCCGCCACAGGGAAGCTGCTAGCCGGGAATTCTCTGCCTGGTTCTACCCGCTGCCCGGAACGCTACGCAGGGCAAAAGCGGTTCTCGTCCTCCGTGCTTGCTTTTTCTCAGAAAGAGCCGTGGTGTGCGTTTTCGCCGGAAAACGCGTTTTCGGCCGAAAACGTGTACGTTTGCACTTCCCCGCCACAGGGAAGCTGCTAGCCGGGAATTCTCTGCCTGGTTCTACCCGCTGCCCGGAACGCTACGCAGGGCAAAAGCGGTTCTCGTCCTCCGTGCTTGCTTTTTCTCAGAAAGAGCCGTGGTGTGCGTTTTCGCCGGAAAACGCGTTTTCGGCCGAAAACGTGTACGTTTGCACTTCCCCGCCACAGGGAAGCTGCTAGCCGGGAATTCTCTGCCTGGTTCTACCCGCTGCCCGGAACGCTACGCAGGGCAAAAGCGGTTCTCGTCCTCCGTGCTTGCTTTTTCTCAGAAAGAGCCGTGGTGTGCGTTTTCGCCGGAAAACGCGTTTTCGGCCGAAAACGTGTACGTTTGCACTTCCCCGCCACAGGGAAGCTGCTAGCCGGGAATTCTCTGCCTGGTTCTACCCGCTGCCCGGAACGCTACGCAGGGCAAAAGCGGTTCTCGTCCTCCGTGCTTGCTTTTTCTCAGAAAGAGCCGTGGTGTGCGTTTTCGCCGGAAAACGCGTTTTCGGCCGAAAACGTGTACGTTTGCACTTCCCCGCCACAGGGAAGCTGCTAGCCGGGAATTCTCTGCCTGGTTCTACCCGCTGCCCGGAACGCTACGCAGGGCAAAAGCGGTTCTCGTCCTCCGTGCTTGCTTTTTCTCAGAAAGAGCCGTGGTGTGCGTTTTCGCCGGAAAACGCGTTTTCGGCCGAAAACGTGTACGTTTGCACTTCCCCGCCACAGGGAAGCTGCTAGCCGGGAATTCTCTGCCTGGTTCTACCCGCTGCCCGGAACGCTACGCAGGGCAAAAGCGGTTCTCGTCCTCCGTGCTTGCTTTTTCTCAGAAAGAGCCGTGGTGTGCGTTTTCGCCGGAAAACGCGTTTTCGGCCGAAAACGTGTACGTTTGCACTTCCCCGCCACAGGGAAGCTGCTAGCCGGGAATTCTCTGCCTGGTTCTACCCGCTGCCCGGAACGCTACGCAGGGCAAAAGCGGTTCTCGTCCTCCGTGCTTGCTTTTTCTCAGAAAGAGCCGTGGTGTGCGTTTTCGCCGGAAAACGCGTTTTCGGCCGAAAACGTGTACGTTTGCACTTCCCCGCCACAGGGAAGCTGCTAGCCGGGAATTCTCTGCCTGGTTCTACCCGCTGCCCGGAACGCTACGCAGGGCAAAAGCGGTTCTCGTCCTCCGTGCTTGCTTTTTCTCAGAAAGAGCCGTGGTGTGCGTTTTCGCCGGAAAACGCGTTTTCGGCCGAAAACGTGTACGTTTGCACTTCCCCGCCACAGGGAAGCTGCTAGCCGGGAATTCTCTGCCTGGTTCTACCCGCTGCCCGGAACGCTACGCAGGGCAAAAGCGGTTCTCGTCCTCCGTGCTTGCTTTTTCTCAGAAAGAGCCGTGGTGTGCGTTTTCGCCGGAAAACGCGTTTTCGGCCGAAAACGTGTACGTTTGCACTTCCCCGCCACAGGGAAGCTGCTAGCCGGGAATTCTCTGCCTGGTTCTACCCGCTGCCCGGAACGCTACGCAGGGCAAAAGCGGTTCTCGTCCTCCGTGCTTGCTTTTTCTCAGAAAGAGCCGTGGTGTGCGTTTTCGCCGGAAAACGCGTTTTCGGCCGAAAACGTGTACGTTTGCACTTCCCCGCCACAGGGAAGCTGCTAGCCGGGAATTCTCTGCCTGGTTCTACCCGCTGCCCGGAACGCTACGCAGGGCAAAAGCGGTTCTCGTCCTCCGTGCTTGCTTTTTCTCAGAAAGAGCCGTGGTGTGCGTTTTCGCCGGAAAACGCGTTTTCGGCCGAAAACGTGTACGTTTGCACTTCCCCGCCACAGGGAAGCTGCTAGCCGGGAATTCTCTGCCTGGTTCTACCCGCTGCCCGGAACGCTACGCAGGGCAAAAGCGGTTCTCGTCCTCCGTGCTTGCTTTTTCTCAGAAAGAGCCGTGGTGTGCGTTTTCGCCGGAAAACGCGTTTTCGGCCGAAAACGTGTACGTTTGCACTTCCCCGCCACAGGGAAGCTGCTAGCCGGGAATTCTCTGCCTGGTTCTACCCGCTGCCCGGAACGCTACGCAGGGCAAAAGCGGTTCTCGTCCTCCGTGCTTGCTTTTTCTCAGAAAGAGCCGTGGTGTGCGTTTTCGCCGGAAAACGCGTTTTCGGCCGAAAACGTGTACGTTTGCACTTCCCCGCCACAGGGAAGCTGCTAGCCGGGAATTCTCTGCCTGGTTCTACCCGCTGCCCGGAACGCTACGCAGGGCAAAAGCGGTTCTCGTCCTCCGTGCTTGCTTTTTCTCAGAAAGAGCCGTGGTGTGCGTTTTCGCCGGAAAACGCGTTTTCGGCCGAAAACGTGTACGTTTGCACTTCCCCGCCACAGGGAAGCTGCTAGCCGGGAATTCTCTGCCTGGTTCTACCCGCTGCCCGGAACGCTACGCAGGGCAAAAGCGGTTCTCGTCCTCCGTGCTTGCTTTTTCTCAGAAAGAGCCGTGGTGTGCGTTTTCGCCGGAAAACGCGTTTTCGGCCGAAAACGTGTACGTTTGCACTTCCCCGCCACAGGGAAGCTACTAGCCGGGAATTCTCTGCCTGGTTCTACCCGCTGCCCGGAACGCTACGCAGGGCAAAAGCGGTTCTCGTCCTCCGTGCTTGCTTTTTCTCAGAAAGAGCCGTGGTGTGCGTTTTCGCCGGAAAACGCGTTTTCGGCCGAAAACGTGTACGTTTGCACTTCCCCGCCACAGGGAAGCTGCTAGCCGGGAATTCTCTGCCTGGTTCTACCCGCTGCCCGGAACGCTACGCAGGGCAAAAGCGGTTCTCGTCCTCCGTGCTTGCTTTTTCTCAGAAAGAGCCGTGGTGTGCGTTTTCGCCGGAAAACGCGTTTTCGGCCGAAAACGTGTACGTTTGCACTTCCCCGCCACAGGGAAGCTGCTAGCCGGGAATTCTCTGCCTGGTTCTACCCGCTGCCCGGAACGCTACGCAGGGCAAAAGCGGTTCTCGTCCTCCGTGCTTGCTTTTTCTCAGAAAGAGCCGTGGTGTGCGTTTTCGCCGGAAAACGCGTTTTCGGCCGAAAACGTGTACGTTTGCACTTCCCCGCCACAGGGAAGCTGCTAGCCGGGAATTCTCTGCCTGGTTCTACCCGCTGCCCGGAACGCTACGCAGGGCAAAAGCGGTTCTCGTCCTCCGTGCTTGCTTTTTCTCAGAAAGAGCCGTGGTGTGCGTTTTCGCCGGAAAACGCGTTTTCGGCCGAAAACGTGTACGTTTGCACTTCCCCGCCACAGGGAAGCTGCTAGCCGGGAATTCTCTGCCTGGTTCTACCCGCTGCCCGGAACGCTACGCAGGGCAAAAGCGGTTCTCGTCCTCCGTGCTTGCTTTTTCTCAGAAAGAGCCGTGGTGTGCGTTTTCGCCGGAAAACGCGTTTTCGGCCGAAAACGTGTACGTTTGCACTTCCCCGCCACAGGGAAGCTGCTAGCCGGGAATTCTCTGCCTGGTTCTACCCGCTGCCCGGAACGCTACGCAGGGCAAAAGCGGTTCTCGTCCTCCGTGCTTGCTTTTTCTCAGAAAGAGCCGTGGTGTGCGTTTTCGCCGGAAAACGCGTTTTCGGCCGAAAACGTGTACGTTTGCACTTCCCCGCCACAGGGAAGCTGCTAGCCGGGAATTCTCTGCCTGGTTCTACCCGCTGCCCGGAACGCTACGCAGGGCAAAAGCGGTTCTCGTCCTCCGTGCTTGCTTTTTCTCAGAAAGAGCCGTGGTGTGCGTTTTCGCCGGAAAACGCGTTTTCGGCCGAAAACGTGTACGTTTGCACTTCCCCGCCACAGGGAAGCTGCTAGCCGGGAATTCTCTGCCTGGTTCTACCCGCTGCCCGGAACGCTACGCAGGGCAAAAGCGGTTCTCGTCCTCCGTGCTTGCTTTTTCTCAGAAAGAGCCGTGGTGTGCGTTTTCGCCGGAAAACGCGTTTTCGGCCGAAAACGTGTACGTTTGCACTTCCCCGCCACAGGGAAGCTGCTAGCCGGGAATTCTCTGCCTGGTTCTACCCGCTGCCCGGAACGCTACGCAGGGCAAAAGCGGTTCTCGTCCTCCGTGCTTGCTTTTTCTCAGAAAGAGCCGTGGTGTGCGTTTTCGCCGGAAAACGCGTTTTCGGCCGAAAACGTGTACGTTTGCACTTCCCCGCCACAGGGAAGCTGCTAGCCGGGAATTCTCTGCCTGGTTCTACCCGCTGCCCGGAACGCTACGCAGGGCAAAAGCGGTTCTCGTCCTCCGTGCTTGCTTTTTCTCAGAAAGAGCCGTGGTGTGCGTTTTCGCCGGAAAACGCGTTTTCGGCCGAAAACGTGTACGTTTGCACTTCCCCGCCACAGGGAAGCTGCTAGCCGGGAATTCTCTGCCTGGTTCTACCCGCTGCCCGGAACGCTACGCAGGGCAAAAGCGGTTCTCGTCCTCCGTGCTTGCTTTTTCTCAGAAAGAGCCGTGGTGTGCGTTTTCGCCGGAAAACGCGTTTTCGGCCGAAAACGTGTACGTTTGCACTTCCCCGCCACAGGGAAGCTGCTAGCCGGGAATTCTCTGCCTGGTTCTACCCGCTGCCCGGAACGCTACGCAGGGCAAAAGCGGTTCTCGTCCTCCGTGCTTGCTTTTTCTCAGAAAGAGCCGTGGTGTGCGTTTTCGCCGGAAAACGCGTTTTCGGCCGAAAACGTGTACGTTTGCACTTCCCCGCCACAGGGAAGCTGCTAGCCGGGAATTCTCTGCCTGGTTCTACCCGCTGCCCGGAACGCTACGCAGGGCAAAAGCGGTTCTCGTCCTCCGTGCTTGCTTTTTCTCAGAAAGAGCCGTGGTGTGCGTTTTCGCCGGAAAACGCGTTTTCGGCCGAAAACGTGTACGTTTGCACTTCCCCGCCACAGGGAAGCTGCTAGCCGGGAATTCTCTGCCTGGTTCTACCCGCTGCCCGGAACGCTACGCAGGGCAAAAGCGGTTCTCGTCCTCCGTGCTTGCTTTTTCTCAGAAAGAGCCGTGGTGTGCGTTTTCGCCGGAAAACGCGTTTTCGGCCGAAAACGTGTACGTTTGCACTTCCCCGCCACAGGGAAGCTGCTAGCCGGGAATTCTCTGCCTGGTTCTACCCGCTGCCCGGAACGCTACGCAGGGCAAAAGCGGTTCTCGTCCTCCGTGCTTGCTTTTTCTCAGAAAGAGCCGTGGTGTGCGTTTTCGCCGGAAAACGCGTTTTCGGCCGAAAACGTGTACGTTTGCACTTCCCCGCCACAGGGAAGCTGCTAGCCGGGAATTCTCTGCCTGGTTCTACCCGCTGCCCGGAACGCTACGCAGGGCAAAAGCGGTTCTCGTCCTCCGTGCTTGCTTTTTCTCAGAAAGAGCCGTGGTGTGCGTTTTCGCCGGAAAACGCGTTTTCGGCCGAAAACGTGTACGTTTGCACTTCCCCGCCACAGGGAAGCTGCTAGCCGGGAATTCTCTGCCTGGTTCTACCCGCTGCCCGGAACGCTACGCAGGGCAAAAGCGGTTCTCGTCCTCCGTGCTTGCTTTTTCTCAGAAAGAGCCGTGGTGTGCGTTTTCGCCGGAAAACGCGTTTTCGGCCGAAAACGTGTACGTTTGCACTTCCCCGCCACAGGGAAGCTGCTAGCCGGGAATTCTCTGCCTGGTTCTACCCGCTGCCCGGAACGCTACGCAGGGCAAAAGCGGTTCTCGTCCTCCGTGCTTGCTTTTTCTCAGAAAGAGCCGTGGTGTGCGTTTTCGCCGGAAAACGCGTTTTCGGCCGAAAACGTGTACGTTTGCACTTCCCCGCCACAGGGAAGCTGCTAGCCGGGAATTCTCTGCCTGGTTCTACCCGCTGCCCGGAACGCTACGCAGGGCAAAAGCGGTTCTCGTCCTCCGTGCTTGCTTTTTCTCAGAAAGAGCCGTGGTGTGCGTTTTCGCCGGAAAACGCGTTTTCGGCCGAAAACGTGTACGTTTGCACTTCCCCGCCACAGGGAAGCTGCTAGCCGGGAATTCTCTGCCTGGTTCTACCCGCTGCCCGGAACGCTACGCAGGGCAAAAGCGGTTCTCGTCCTCCGTGCTTGCTTTTTCTCAGAAAGAGCCGTGGTGTGCGTTTTCGCCGGAAAACGCGTTTTCGGCCGAAAACGTGTACGTTTGCACTTCCCCGCCACAGGGAAGCTGCTAGCCGGGAATTCTCTGCCTGGTTCTACCCGCTGCCCGGAACGCTACGCAGGGCAAAAGCGGTTCTCGTCCTCCGTGCTTGCTTTTTCTCAGAAAGAGCCGTGGTGTGCGTTTTCGCCGGAAAACGCGTTTTCGGCCGAAAACGTGTACGTTTGCACTTCCCCGCCACAGGGAAGCTGCTAGCCGGGAATTCTCTGCCTGGTTCTACCCGCTGCCCGGAACGCTACGCAGGGCAAAAGCGGTTCTCGTCCTCCGTGCTTGCTTTTTCTCAGAAAGAGCCGTGGTGTGCGTTTTCGCCGGAAAACGCGTTTTCGGCCGAAAACGTGTACGTTTGCACTTCCCCGCCACAGGGAAGCTGCTAGCCGGGAATTCTCTGCCTGGTTCTACCCGCTGCCCGGAACGCTACGCAGGGCAAAAGCGGTTCTCGTCCTCCGTGCTTGCTTTTTCTCAGAAAGAGCCGTGGTGTGCGTTTTCGCCGGAAAACGCGTTTTCGGCCGAAAACGTGTACGTTTGCACTTCCCCGCCACAGGGAAGCTGCTAGCCGGGAATTCTCTGCCTGGTTCTACCCGCTGCCCGGAACGCTACGCAGGGCAAAAGCGGTTCTCGTCCTCCGTGCTTGCTTTTTCTCAGAAAGAGCCGTGGTGTGCGTTTTCGCCGGAAAACGCGTTTTCGGCCGAAAACGTGTACGTTTGCACTTCCCCGCCACAGGGAAGCTGCTAGCCGGGAATTCTCTGCCTGGTTCTACCCGCTGCCCGGAACGCTACGCAGGGCAAAAGCGGTTCTCGTCCTCCGTGCTTGCTTTTTCTCAGAAAGAGCCGTGGTGTGCGTTTTCGCCGGAAAACGCGTTTTCGGCCGAAAACGTGTACGTTTGCACTTCCCCGCCACAGGGAAGCTGCTAGCCGGGAATTCTCTGCCTGGTTCTACCCGCTGCCCGGAACGCTACGCAGGGCAAAAGCGGTTCTCGTCCTCCGTGCTTGCTTTTTCTCAGAAAGAGCCGTGGTGTGCGTTTTCGCCGGAAAACGCGTTTTCGGCCGAAAACGTGTACGTTTGCACTTCCCCGCCACAGGGAAGCTGCTAGCCGGGAATTCTCTGCCTGGTTCTACCCGCTGCCCGGAACGCTACGCAGGGCAAAAGCGGTTCTCGTCCTCCGTGCTTGCTTTTTCTCAGAAAGAGCCGTGGTGTGCGTTTTCGCCGGAAAACGCGTTTTCGGCCGAAAACGTGTACGTTTGCACTTCCCCGCCACAGGGAAGCTGCTAGCCGGGAATTCTCTGCCTGGTTCTACCCGCTGCCCGGAACGCTACGCAGGGCAAAAGCGGTTCTCGTCCTCCGTGCTTGCTTTTTCTCAGAAAGAGCCGTGGTGTGCGTTTTCGCCGGAAAACGCGTTTTCGGCCGAAAACGTGTACGTTTGCACTTCCCCGCCACAGGGAAGCTGCTAGCCGGGAATTCTCTGCCTGGTTCTACCCGCTGCCCGGAACGCTACGCAGGGCAAAAGCGGTTCTCGTCCTCCGTGCTTGCTTTTTCTCAGAAAGAGCCGTGGTGTGCGTTTTCGCCGGAAAACGCGTTTTCGGCCGAAAACGTGTACGTTTGCACTTCCCCGCCACAGGGAAGCTGCTAGCCGGGAATTCTCTGCCTGGTTCTACCCGCTGCCCGGAACGCTACGCAGGGCAAAAGCGGTTCTCGTCCTCCGTGCTTGCTTTTTCTCAGAAAGAGCCGTGGTGTGCGTTTTCGCCGGAAAACGCGTTTTCGGCCGAAAACGTGTACGTTTGCACTTCCCCGCCACAGGGAAGCTGCTAGCCGGGAATTCTCTGCCTGGTTCTACCCGCTGCCCGGAACGCTACGCAGGGCAAAAGCGGTTCTCGTCCTCCGTGCTTGCTTTTTCTCAGAAAGAGCCGTGGTGTGCGTTTTCGCCGGAAAACGCGTTTTCGGCCGAAAACGTGTACGTTTGCACTTCCCCGCCACAGGGAAGCTGCTAGCCGGGAATTCTCTGCCTGGTTCTACCCGCTGCCCGGAACGCTACGCAGGGCAAAAGCGGTTCTCGTCCTCCGTGCTTGCTTTTTCTCAGAAAGAGCCGTGGTGTGCGTTTTCGCCGGAAAACGCGTTTTCGGCCGAAAACGTGTACGTTTGCACTTCCCCGCCACAGGGAAGCTGCTAGCCGGGAATTCTCTGCCTGGTTCTACCCGCTGCCCGGAACGCTACGCAGGGCAAAAGCGGTTCTCGTCCTCCGTGCTTGCTTTTTCTCAGAAAGAGCCGTGGTGTGCGTTTTCGCCGGAAAACGCGTTTTCGGCCGAAAACGTGTACGTTTGCACTTCCCCGCCACAGGGAAGCTGCTAGCCGGGAATTCTCTGCCTGGTTCTACCCGCTGCCCGGAACGCTACGCAGGGCAAAAGCGGTTCTCGTCCTCCGTGCTTGCTTTTTCTCAGAAAGAGCCGTGGTGTGCGTTTTCGCCGGAAAACGCGTTTTCGGCCGAAAACGTGTACGTTTGCACTTCCCCGCCACAGGGAAGCTGCTAGCCGGGAATTCTCTGCCTGGTTCTACCCGCTGCCCGGAACGCTACGCAGGGCAAAAGCGGTTCTCGTCCTCCGTGCTTGCTTTTTCTCAGAAAGAGCCGTGGTGTGCGTTTTCGCCGGAAAACGCGTTTTCGGCCGAAAACGTGTACGTTTGCACTTCCCCGCCACAGGGAAGCTGCTAGCCGGGAATTCTCTGCCTGGTTCTACCCGCTGCCCGGAACGCTACGCAGGGCAAAAGCGGTTCTCGTCCTCCGTGCTTGCTTTTTCTCAGAAAGAGCCGTGGTGTGCGTTTTCGCCGGAAAACGCGTTTTCGGCCGAAAACGTGTACGTTTGCACTTCCCCGCCACAGGGAAGCTGCTAGCCGGGAATTCTCTGCCTGGTTCTACCCGCTGCCCGGAACGCTACGCAGGGCAAAAGCGGTTCTCGTCCTCCGTGCTTGCTTTTTCTCAGAAAGAGCCGTGGTGTGCGTTTTCGCCGGAAAACGCGTTTTCGGCCGAAAACGTGTACGTTTGCACTTCCCCGCCACAGGGAAGCTGCTAGCCGGGAATTCTCTGCCTGGTTCTACCCGCTGCCCGGAACGCTACGCAGGGCAAAAGCGGTTCTCGTCCTCCGTGCTTGCTTTTTCTCAGAAAGAGCCGTGGTGTGCGTTTTCGCCGGAAAACGCGTTTTCGGCCGAAAACGTGTACGTTTGCACTTCCCCGCCACAGGGAAGCTGCTAGCCGGGAATTCTCTGCCTGGTTCTACCCGCTGCCCGGAACGCTACGCAGGGCAAAAGCGGTTCTCGTCCTCCGTGCTTGCTTTTTCTCAGAAAGAGCCGTGGTGTGCGTTTTCGCCGGAAAACGCGTTTTCGGCCGAAAACGTGTACGTTTGCACTTCCCCGCCACAGGGAAGCTGCTAGCCGGGAATTCTCTGCCTGGTTCTACCCGCTGCCCGGAACGCTACGCAGGGCAAAAGCGGTTCTCGTCCTCCGTGCTTGCTTTTTCTCAGAAAGAGCCGTGGTGTGCGTTTTCGCCGGAAAACGCGTTTTCGGCCGAAAACGTGTACGTTTGCACTTCCCCGCCACAGGGAAGCTGCTAGCCGGGAATTCTCTGCCTGGTTCTACCCGCTGCCCGGAACGCTACGCAGGGCAAAAGCGGTTCTCGTCCTCCGTGCTTGCTTTTTCTCAGAAAGAGCCGTGGTGTGCGTTTTCGCCGGAAAACGCGTTTTCGGCCGAAAACGTGTACGTTTGCACTTCCCCGCCACAGGGAAGCTGCTAGCCGGGAATTCTCTGCCTGGTTCTACCCGCTGCCCGGAACGCTACGCAGGGCAAAAGCGGTTCTCGTCCTCCGTGCTTGCTTTTTCTCAGAAAGAGCCGTGGTGTGCGTTTTCGCCGGAAAACGCGTTTTCGGCCGAAAACGTGTACGTTTGCACTTCCCCGCCACAGGGAAGCTGCTAGCCGGGAATTCTCTGCCTGGTTCTACCCGCTGCCCGGAACGCTACGCAGGGCAAAAGCGGTTCTCGTCCTCCGTGCTTGCTTTTTCTCAGAAAGAGCCGTGGTGTGCGTTTTCGCCGGAAAACGCGTTTTCGGCCGAAAACGTGTACGTTTGCACTTCCCCGCCACAGGGAAGCTGCTAGCCGGGAATTCTCTGCCTGGTTCTACCCGCTGCCCGGAACGCTACGCAGGGCAAAAGCGGTTCTCGTCCTCCGTGCTTGCTTTTTCTCAGAAAGAGCCGTGGTGTGCGTTTTCGCCGGAAAACGCGTTTTCGGCCGAAAACGTGTACGTTTGCACTTCCCCGCCACAGGGAAGCTGCTAGCCGGGAATTCTCTGCCTGGTTCTACCCGCTGCCCGGAACGCTACGCAGGGCAAAAGCGGTTCTCGTCCTCCGTGCTTGCTTTTTCTCAGAAAGAGCCGTGGTGTGCGTTTTCGCCGGAAAACGCGTTTTCGGCCGAAAACGTGTACGTTTGCACTTCCCCGCCACAGGGAAGCTGCTAGCCGGGAATTCTCTGCCTGGTTCTACCCGCTGCCCGGAACGCTACGCAGGGCAAAAGCGGTTCTCGTCCTCCGTGCTTGCTTTTTCTCAGAAAGAGCCGTGGTGTGCGTTTTCGCCGGAAAACGCGTTTTCGGCCGAAAACGTGTACGTTTGCACTTCCCCGCCACAGGGAAGCTGCTAGCCGGGAATTCTCTGCCTGGTTCTACCCGCTGCCCGGAACGCTACGCAGGGCAAAAGCGGTTCTCGTCCTCCGTGCTTGCTTTTTCTCAGAAAGAGCCGTGGTGTGCGTTTTCGCCGGAAAACGCGTTTTCGGCCGAAAACGTGTACGTTTGCACTTCCCCGCCACAGGGAAGCTGCTAGCCGGGAATTCTCTGCCTGGTTCTACCCGCTGCCCGGAACGCTACGCAGGGCAAAAGCGGTTCTCGTCCTCCGTGCTTGCTTTTTCTCAGAAAGAGCCGTGGTGTGCGTTTTCGCCGGAAAACGCGTTTTCGGCCGAAAACGTGTACGTTTGCACTTCCCCGCCACAGGGAAGCTGCTAGCCGGGAATTCTCTGCCTGGTTCTACCCGCTGCCCGGAACGCTACGCAGGGCAAAAGCGGTTCTCGTCCTCCGTGCTTGCTTTTTCTCAGAAAGAGCCGTGGTGTGCGTTTTCGCCGGAAAACGCGTTTTCGGCCGAAAACGTGTACGTTTGCACTTCCCCGCCACAGGGAAGCTGCTAGCCGGGAATTCTCTGCCTGGTTCTACCCGCTGCCCGGAACGCTACGCAGGGCAAAAGCGGTTCTCGTCCTCCGTGCTTGCTTTTTCTCAGAAAGAGCCGTGGTGTGCGTTTTCGCCGGAAAACGCGTTTTCGGCCGAAAACGTGTACGTTTGCACTTCCCCGCCACAGGGAAGCTGCTAGCCGGGAATTCTCTGCCTGGTTCTACCCGCTGCCCGGAACGCTACGCAGGGCAAAAGCGGTTCTCGTCCTCCGTGCTTGCTTTTTCTCAGAAAGAGCCGTGGTGTGCGTTTTCGCCGGAAAACGCGTTTTCGGCCGAAAACGTGTACGTTTGCACTTCCCCGCCACAGGGAAGCTGCTAGCCGGGAATTCTCTGCCTGGTTCTACCCGCTGCCCGGAACGCTACGCAGGGCAAAAGCGGTTCTCGTCCTCCGTGCTTGCTTTTTCTCAGAAAGAGCCGTGGTGTGCGTTTTCGCCGGAAAACGCGTTTTCGGCCGAAAACGTGTACGTTTGCACTTCCCCGCCACAGGGAAGCTGCTAGCCGGGAATTCTCTGCCTGGTTCTACCCGCTGCCCGGAACGCTACGCAGGGCAAAAGCGGTTCTCGTCCTCCGTGCTTGCTTTTTCTCAGAAAGAGCCGTGATGTGCGTTTTCGCCGGAAAACGCGTTTTCGGCCGAAAACGTGTACGTTTGCACTTCCCCGCCACAGGGAAGCTGCTAGCCGGGAATTCTCTGCCTGGTTCTACCCGCTGCCCGGAACGCTACGCAGGGCAAAAGCGGTTCTCGTCCTCCGTGCTTGCTTTTTCTCAGAAAGAGCCGTGGTGTGCGTTTTCGCCGGAAAACGCGTTTTCGGCCGAAAACGTGTACGTTTGCACTTCCCCGCCACAGGGAAGCTGCTAGCCGGGAATTCTCTGCCTGGTTCTACCCGCTGCCCGGAACGCTACGCAGGGCAAAAGCGGTTCTCGTCCTCCGTGCTTGCTTTTTCTCAGAAAGAGCCGTGGTGTGCGTTTTCGCCGGAAAACGCGTTTTCGGCCGAAAACGTGTACGTTTGCACTTCCCCGCCACAGGGAAGCTGCTAGCCGGGAATTCTCTGCCTGGTTCTACCCGCTGCCCGGAACGCTACGCAGGGCAAAAGCGGTTCTCGTCCTCCGTGCTTGCTTTTTCTCAGAAAGAGCCGTGGTGTGCGTTTTCGCCGGAAAACGCGTTTTCGGCCGAAAACGTGTACGTTTGCACTTCCCCGCCACAGGGAAGCTGCTAGCCGGGAATTCTCTGCCTGGTTCTACCCGCTGCCCGGAACGCTACGCAGGGCAAAAGCGGTTCTCGTCCTCCGTGCTTGCTTTTTCTCAGAAAGAGCCGTGGTGTGCGTTTTCGCCGGAAAACGCGTTTTCGGCCGAAAACGTGTACGTTTGCACTTCCCCGCCACAGGGAAGCTGCTAGCCGGGAATTCTCTGCCTGGTTCTACCCGCTGCCCGGAACGCTACGCAGGGCAAAAGCGGTTCTCGTCCTCCGTGCTTGCTTTTTCTCAGAAAGAGCCGTGGTGTGCGTTTTCGCCGGAAAACGCGTTTTCGGCCGAAAACGTGTACGTTTGCACTTCCCCGCCACAGGGAAGCTGCTAGCCGGGAATTCTCTGCCTGGTTCTACCCGCTGCCCGGAACGCTACGCAGGGCAAAAGCGGTTCTCGTCCTCCGTGCTTGCTTTTTCTCAGAAAGAGCCGTGGTGTGCGTTTTCGCCGGAAAACGCGTTTTCGGCCGAAAACGTGTACGTTTGCACTTCCCCGCCACAGGGAAGCTGCTAGCCGGGAATTCTCTGCCTGGTTCTACCCGCTGCCCGGAACGCTACGCAGGGCAAAAGCGGTTCTCGTCCTCCGTGCTTGCTTTTTCTCAGAAAGAGCCGTGGTGTGCGTTTTCGCCGGAAAACGCGTTTTCGGCCGAAAACGTGTACGTTTGCACTTCCCCGCCACAGGGAAGCTGCTAGCCGGGAATTCTCTGCCTGGTTCTACCCGCTGCCCGGAACGCTACGCAGGGCAAAAGCGGTTCTCGTCCTCCGTGCTTGCTTTTTCTCAGAAAGAGCCGTGGTGTGCGTTTTCGCCGGAAAACGCGTTTTCGGCCGAAAACGTGTACGTTTGCACTTCCCCGCCACAGGGAAGCTGCTAGCCGGGAATTCTCTGCCTGGTTCTACCCGCTGCCCGGAACGCTACGCAGGGCAAAAGCGGTTCTCGTCCTCCGTGCTTGCTTTTTCTCAGAAAGAGCCGTGGTGTGCGTTTTCGCCGGAAAACGCGTTTTCGGCCGAAAACGTGTACGTTTGCACTTCCCCGCCACAGGGAAGCTGCTAGCCGGGAATTCTCTGCCTGGTTCTACCCGCTGCCCGGAACGCTACGCAGGGCAAAAGCGGTTCTCGTCCTCCGTGCTTGCTTTTTCTCAGAAAGAGCCGTGGTGTGCGTTTTCGCCGGAAAACGCGTTTTCGGCCGAAAACGTGTACGTTTGCACTTCCCCGCCACAGGGAAGCTGCTAGCCGGGAATTCTCTGCCTGGTTCTACCCGCTGCCCGGAACGCTACGCAGGGCAAAAGCGGTTCTCGTCCTCCGTGCTTGCTTTTTCTCAGAAAGAGCCGTGGTGTGCGTTTTCGCCGGAAAACGCGTTTTCGGCCGAAAACGTGTACGTTTGCACTTCCCCGCCACAGGGAAGCTGCTAGCCGGGAATTCTCTGCCTGGTTCTACCCGCTGCCCGGAACGCTACGCAGGGCAAAAGCGGTTCTCGTCCTCCGTGCTTGCTTTTTCTCAGAAAGAGCCGTGGTGTGCGTTTTCGCCGGAAAACGCGTTTTCGGCCGAAAACGTGTACGTTTGCACTTCCCCGCCACAGGGAAGCTGCTAGCCGGGAATTCTCTGCCTGGTTCTACCCGCTGCCCGGAACGCTACGCAGGGCAAAAGCGGTTCTCGTCCTCCGTGCTTGCTTTTTCTCAGAAAGAGCCGTGGTGTGCGTTTTCGCCGGAAAACGCGTTTTCGGCCGAAAACGTGTACGTTTGCACTTCCCCGCCACAGGGAAGCTGCTAGCCGGGAATTCTCTGCCTGGTTCTACCCGCTGCCCGGAACGCTACGCAGGGCAAAAGCGGTTCTCGTCCTCCGTGCTTGCTTTTTCTCAGAAAGAGCCGTGGTGTGCGTTTTCGCCGGAAAACGCGTTTTCGGCCGAAAACGTGTACGTTTGCACTTCCCCGCCACAGGGAAGCTGCTAGCCGGGAATTCTCTGCCTGGTTCTACCCGCTGCCCGGAACGCTACGCAGGGCAAAAGCGGTTCTCGTCCTCCGTGCTTGCTTTTTCTCAGAAAGAGCCGTGGTGTGCGTTTTCGCCGGAAAACGCGTTTTCGGCCGAAAACGTGTACGTTTGCACTTCCCCGCCACAGGGAAGCTGCTAGCCGGGAATTCTCTGCCTGGTTCTACCCGCTGCCCGGAACGCTACGCAGGGCAAAAGCGGTTCTCGTCCTCCGTGCTTGCTTTTTCTCAGAAAGAGCCGTGGTGTGCGTTTTCGCCGGAAAACGCGTTTTCGGCCGAAAACGTGTACGTTTGCACTTCCCCGCCACAGGGAAGCTGCTAGCCGGGAATTCTCTGCCTGGTTCTACCCGCTGCCCGGAACGCTACGCAGGGCAAAAGCGGTTCTCGTCCTCCGTGCTTGCTTTTTCTCAGAAAGAGCCGTGGTGTGCGTTTTCGCCGGAAAACGCGTTTTCGGCCGAAAACGTGTACGTTTGCACTTCCCCGCCACAGGGAAGCTGCTAGCCGGGAATTCTCTGCCTGGTTCTACCCGCTGCCCGGAACGCTACGCAGGGCAAAAGCGGTTCTCGTCCTCCGTGCTTGCTTTTTCTCAGAAAGAGCCGTGGTGTGCGTTTTCGCCGGAAAACGCGTTTTCGGCCGAAAACGTGTACGTTTGCACTTCCCCGCCACAGGGAAGCTGCTAGCCGGGAATTCTCTGCCTGGTTCTACCCGCTGCCCGGAACGCTACGCAGGGCAAAAGCGGTTCTCGTCCTCCGTGCTTGCTTTTTCTCAGAAAGAGCCGTGGTGTGCGTTTTCGCCGGAAAACGCGTTTTCGGCCGAAAACGTGTACGTTTGCACTTCCCCGCCACAGGGAAGCTGCTAGCCGGGAATTCTCTGCCTGGTTCTACCCGCTGCCCGGAACGCTACGCAGGGCAAAAGCGGTTCTCGTCCTCCGTGCTTGCTTTTTCTCAGAAAGAGCCGTGGTGTGCGTTTTCGCCGGAAAACGCGTTTTCGGCCGAAAACGTGTACGTTTGCACTTCCCCGCCACAGGGAAGCTGCTAGCCGGGAATTCTCTGCCTGGTTCTACCCGCTGCCCGGAACGCTACGCAGGGCAAAAGCGGTTCTCGTCCTCCGTGCTTGCTTTTTCTCAGAAAGAGCCGTGGTGTGCGTTTTCGCCGGAAAACGCGTTTTCGGCCGAAAACGTGTACGTTTGCACTTCCCCGCCACAGGGAAGCTGCTAGCCGGGAATTCTCTGCCTGGTTCTACCCGCTGCCCGGAACGCTACGCAGGGCAAAAGCGGTTCTCGTCCTCCGTGCTTGCTTTTTCTCAGAAAGAGCCGTGGTGTGCGTTTTCGCCGGAAAACGCGTTTTCGGCCGAAAACGTGTACGTTTGCACTTCCCCGCCACAGGGAAGCTGCTAGCCGGGAATTCTCTGCCTGGTTCTACCCGCTGCCCGGAACGCTACGCAGGGCAAAAGCGGTTCTCGTCCTCCGTGCTTGCTTTTTCTCAGAAAGAGCCGTGGTGTGCGTTTTCGCCGGAAAACGCGTTTTCGGCCGAAAACGTGTACGTTTGCACTTCCCCGCCACAGGGAAGCTGCTAGCCGGGAATTCTCTGCCTGGTTCTACCCGCTGCCCGGAACGCTACGCAGGGCAAAAGCGGTTCTCGTCCTCCGTGCTTGCTTTTTCTCAGAAAGAGCCGTGGTGTGCGTTTTCGCCGGAAAACGCGTTTTCGGCCGAAAACGTGTACGTTTGCACTTCCCCGCCACAGGGAAGCTGCTAGCCGGGAATTCTCTGCCTGGTTCTACCCGCTGCCCGGAACGCTACGCAGGGCAAAAGCGGTTCTCGTCCTCCGTGCTTGCTTTTTCTCAGAAAGAGCCGTGGTGTGCGTTTTCGCCGGAAAACGCGTTTTCGGCCGAAAACGTGTACGTTTGCACTTCCCCGCCACAGGGAAGCTGCTAGCCGGGAATTCTCTGCCTGGTTCTACCCGCTGCCCGGAACGCTACGCAGGGCAAAAGCGGTTCTCGTCCTCCGTGCTTGCTTTTTCTCAGAAAGAGCCGTGGTGTGCGTTTTCGCCGGAAAACGCGTTTTCGGCCGAAAACGTGTACGTTTGCACTTCCCCGCCACAGGGAAGCTGCTAGCCGGGAATTCTCTGCCTGGTTCTACCCGCTGCCCGGAACGCTACGCAGGGCAAAAGCGGTTCTCGTCCTCCGTGCTTGCTTTTTCTCAGAAAGTGCCGTGGTGTGCGATTTCGCCGGAAAACACGTTTTCGGCCGAAAACGTGTACGTTTGCACTTCCCCGCCACAGGGAAGCTGCTAGCCGGGAATTCTCTGCCTGGTTCTACCCGCTGCCCGGAACGCTACGCAGGGCAAAAGCGGTTCTCGTCCTCCGTGCTTGCTTTT
>NW_027438142.1:0-23525 GCF_965140245.1 Athene noctua
GGCAAAAGCGGTTCTCGTCCTCCGTGCTTGCTTTTTCTCAGAAAGAGCCGTGGTGTGCGATTTCGCCGGAAAACGCGTTTTCGGCCGAAAACGTGTACGTTTGCACTTCCCCGCCACAGGGAAGCTGCTAGCCGGGAATTCTCTGCCTGGTTCTACCCGCTGCCCGGAACGCTACGCAGGGCAAAAGCGGTTCTCGTCCTCCGTGCTTGCTTTTTCTCAGAAAGAGCCGTGGTGTGCGTTTTCGCCGGAAAACGCGTTTTCGGCCGAAAACGTGTACGTTTGCACTTCCCCGCCACAGGGAAGCTGCTAGCCGGGAATTCTCTGCCTGGTTCTACCCGCTGCCCGGAACGCTACGCAGGGCAAAAGCGGTTCTCGTCCTCCGTGCTTGCTTTTTCTCAGAAAGAGCCGTGGTGTGCGTTTTCGCCGGAAAACGCGTTTTCGGCCGAAAACGTGTACGTTTGCACTTCCCCGCCACAGGGAAGCTGCTAGCCGGGAATTCTCTGCCTGGTTCTACCCGCTGCCCGGAACGCTACGCAGGGCAAAAGCGGTTCTCGTCCTCCGTGCTTGCTTTTTCTCAGAAGGAGCCGTGGTGTGCGTTTTCGCCGGAAAACGCGTTTTCGGCCGAAAACGTGTACGTTTGCACTTCCCCGCCACAGGGAAGCTGCTAGCCGGGAATTCTCTGCCTGGTTCTACCCGCTGCCCGGAACGCTACGCAGGGCAAAAGCGGTTCTCGTCCTCCGTGCTTGCTTTTTCTCAGAAAGAGCCGTGGTGTGCGTTTTCGCCGGAAAACGCGTTTTCGGCCGAAAACGTGTACGTTTGCACTTCCCCGCCACAGGGAAGCTGCTAGCCGGGAATTCTCTGCCTGGTTCTACCCGCTGCCCGGAACGCTACGCAGGGCAAAAGCGGTTCTCGTCCTCCGTGCTTGCTTTTTCTCAGAAAGAGCCGTGGTGTGCGTTTTCGCCGGAAAACGCGTTTTCGGCCGAAAACGTGTACGTTTGCACTTCCCCGCCACAGGGAAGCTGCTAGCCGGGAATTCTCTGCCTGGTTCTACCCGCTGCCCGGAACGCTACGCAGGGCAAAAGCGGTTCTCGTCCTCCGTGCTTGTTTTTTCTCAGAAAGAGCCGTGGTGTGCGTTTTCGCCGGAAAACGCGTTTTCGGCCGAAAACGTGTACGTTTGCACTTCCCCGCCACAGGGAAGCTGCTAGCCGGGAATTCTCTGCCTGGTTCTACCCGCTGCCCGGAACGCTACGCAGGGCAAAAGCGGTTCTCGTCCTCCGTGCTTGCTTTTTCTCAGAAGGAGCCGTGGTGTGCGTTTTCGCCGGAAAACGCGTTTTCGGCCGAAAACGTGTACGTTTGCACTTCCCCGCCACAGGGAAGCTGCTAGCCGGGAATTCTCTGCCTGGTTCTACCCGCTGCCCGGAACGCTACGCAGGGCAAAAGCGGTTCTCGTCCTCCGTGCTTGCTTTTTCTCAGAAAGAGCCGTGGTGTGCGTTTTCGCCGGAAAACGCGTTTTCGGCCGAAAACGTGTACGTTTGCACTTCCCCGCCACAGGGAAGCTGCTAGCCGGGAATTCTCTGCCTGGTTCTACCCGCTGCCCGGAACGCTACGCAGGGCAAAAGCGGTTCTCGTCCTCCGTGCTTGCTTTTTCTCAGAAGGAGCCGTGGTGTGCGTTTTCGCCGGAAAACGCGTTTTCGGCCGAAAACGTGTACGTTTGCACTTCCCCGCCACAGGGAAGCTGCTAGCCGGGAATTCTCTGCCTGGTTCTACCCGCTGCCCGGAACGCTACGCAGGGCAAAAGCGGTTCTCGTCCTCCGTGCTTGTTTTTTCTCAGAAAGAGCCGTGGTGTGCGTTTTCGCCGGAAAACGCGTTTTCGGCCGAAAACGTGTACGTTTGCACTTCCCCGCCACAGGGAAGCTGCTAGCCGGGAATTCTCTGCCTGGTTCTACCCGCTGCCCGGAACGCTACGCAGGGCAAAAGCGGTTCTCGTCCTCCGTGCTTGCTTTTTCTCAGAAAGAGCCGTGGTGTGCGATTTCGCCGGAAAACGCGTTTTCGGGCCGAAAAAGTGTACGTTTGCACTTCCCCGCCACAGGGAAGCTGCTAGCCGGGAATTCTCTGCCTGGTTCTACCCGCTGCCCGGAACGCTACGCAGGGCAAAAGCTGTTCTCGTCCTCCGTGCTTGCTTTTTCTCAGAAAGAGCCGTGGTGTGCGTTTTCGCCGGAAAACGCGTTTTCGGCCGAAAACGTGTACGTTTGCACTTCCCCGCCACAGGGAAGCTGCTAGCCGGGAATTCTCTGCCTGGTTCTACCCGCTGCCCGGAACGCTACGCAGGGCAAAAGCGGTTCTCGTCCTCCGTGCTTGCTTTTTCTCAGAAAGAGCCGTGGTGTGCGATTTCGCCGGAAAACGCCTTTTCGGCCGAAAACGTGTACGTTTGCACTTCCCCGCCACAGGGAAGCTGCTAGCCGGGAATTCTCTGCCTGGTTCTACCCGCTGCCCGGAACGCTACGCAGGGCAAAAGCGGTTCTCGTCCTCCGTGCTTGCTTTTTCTCAGAAAGAGCCGTGGTGTGCGATTTCGCCGGAAAACGCGTTTTCGGCCGAAAACGTGTACGTTTGCACTTCCCCGCCACAGGGAAGCTGCTAGCCGGGAATTCTCTGCCTGGTTCTACCCGCTGCCCGGAACGCTAAGCAGGGCAAAAGCGGTTCTCGTCCTCCGTGCTTGCTTTTTCTCAGAAAGAGCCGTGGTGTGCGATTTCGCCGGAAAACGCGTTTTCGGCCGAAAACGTGTACGTTTGCACTTCCCCGCCACAGGGAAGCTGCTAGCCGGGAATTCTCTGCCTGGTTCTACCCGCTGCCCGGAACGCTACGCAGGGCAAAAGCGGTTCTCGTCCTCCGTGCTTGCTTTTTCTCAGAAAGAGCCGTGGTGTGCGTTTTCGCCGGAAAACGCGTTTTCGGCCGAAAACGTGTACGTTTGCACTTCCCCGCCACAGGGAAGCTGCTAGCCGGGAATTCTCTGCCTGGTTCTACCCGCTGCCCTGAACGCTACGCAGGGCAAAAGCGGTTCTCGTCCTCCGTGCTTGTTTTGTCTCAGAAAGAGCCGTGGTGTGCGATTTCGGCGGAAAACGCTTTTTCGGACGAAAACGTGTACGTTTGCACTTCCCCGCCACAGGGAAGCTGCTAGCCGGGAATTCTCTGCCTGGTTCTACCCGCTGCCCGGAACGCTACGCAGGGCAAAAGCGGTTCTCGTCCTCCGTGCTTGCTTTCTCTCAGAAAGAGCCGTGGTGTGCGATTTCGCCGGAAAACGCGTTTTCGGCCGAAAACGTGTACGTTTGCACTTCCCCGCCACAGGGAAGCTGCTAGCCGGGAATTCTCTGCCTGGTTCTACCCGCTGCCCGGAACGCTACGCAGGGCAAAAGCGGTTCTCGTCCTCCGTGCTTGCTTTTTCTCAGAAAGAGCCGTGGTGTGCGTTTTCGCTGGAAAACGCGTTTTCGGCCGAAAACGTGTACGTTTGCACTTCCCCGCCACAGGGAAGCTGCTAGCCGGGAATTCTCTGCCTGGTTCTACCCGCTGCCCGGAACGCTACGCAGGGCAAAAGCGGTTCTCGTCCTCCGTGCTTGCTTTTTCTCAGAAAGAGCCGTGGTGTGCGTTTTCGCCGGAAAACGCGTTTTCGGCCGAAAACGTGTACGTTTGCACCTCCCCGCCACAGGGAAGCTGCTAGCCGGGAATTCTCTGCCTGGTTCTACCCGCTGCCCGGAACGCTACGCAGGGCAAAAGCGGTTCTCGTCCTCCGTGCTTGCTTTTTCTCAGAAAGAGCCGTGGTGTGCGTTTTCGCCGGAAAACGCGTTTTCGGCCGAAAACGTGTACGTTTGCACTTCCCCGCCACAGGGAAGCTGCTAGCCGGGAATTCTCTGCCTGGTTCTACCCGCTGCCCTGAACGCTACGCAGGGCAAAAGCGGTTCTCGTCCTCCGTGCTTGTTTTGTCTCAGAAAGAGCCGTGGTGTGCGATTTCGCCGGAAAACGCGTTTTCGGATGAAAACGTGTACGTTTGCACTTCCCCGCCACAGGGAAGCTGCTAGCCGGGAATTCTCTGCCTGGTTCTACCCGCTGCCCGGAACGCTACGCAGGGCAAAAGCGGTTCTCGTCCTCCGTGCTTGCTTTTTCTCAGAAAGAGCCGTGGTGTGCGATTTCGCCGGAAAACGCGTTTTCGGCCGAAAACGTGTACGTTTGCACTTCCCCGCCACAGGGAAGCTGCTAGCCGGGAATTCTCTGCCTGGTTCTACCCGCTGCCCGGAACGCTACGCAGGGCAAAAGCGGTTCTCGTCCTCCGTGCTTGCTTTTTCTCAGAAAGAGCCGTGGTGTGCGTTTTCGCTGGAAAACGCGTTTTCGGACGAAAACGTGTACGTTTGCACTTCCCCGCCACAGGGAAGCTGCTAGCCGGGAATTCTCTGCCTGGTTCTACCCGCTGCCCGGAACGCTACGCAGGGCAAAAGCGGTTCTCGTCCTCCGTGCTTGCTTTTTCTCAGAAAGAGCCGTGGTGTGCGTTTTCGCCGGAAAACGCGTTTTCGGCCGAAAACGTGTACGTTTGCACTTCCCCGCCACAGGGAAGCTGCTAGCCGGGAATTCTCTGCCTGGTTCTACCCGCTGCCCGGAACGCTACGCAGGGCAAAAGCGGTTCTCGTCCTCCGTGCTTGCTTTTTCTCAGAAAGAGCCGTGGTGTGCGATTTCGCCGGAAAACGCGTTTTCGGCCGAAAACGTGTACGTTTGCACTTCCCCGCCACAGGGAAGCTGCTAGCCGGGAATTCTCTGCCTGGTTCTACCCGCTGCCCGGAACGCTACGCAGGGCAAAAGCGGTTCTCGTCCTCCGTGCTTGCTTTTTCTCAGAAAGAGCCGTGGTGTGCGTTTTCGCCGGAAAAAGCGTTTTCGGCCGAAAACGTGTACGTTTGCACTTCCCCGCCACAGGGAAGCTGCTAGCCGGGAATTCTCTGCCTGGTTCTACCCGCTGCCCGGAACGCTACGCAGGGCAAAAGCGGTTCTCGTCCTCCGTGCTTGCTTTTTCTCAGAAAGAGCCGTGGTGTGCGATTTCGCCGGAAAACGCGTTTTCGGCCGAAAACGTGTACGTTTGCACTTCCCCGCCACAGGGAAGCTGCTAGCCGGGAATTCTCTGCCTGATTCTACCCGCTGCCCAGAACGCTACGCAGGGCAAAAGCGGTTCTCGTCCTCCGTGCTTGCTTTTTCTCAGAAAGAGCCGTGGTGTGCGTTTTCGCTGGAAAACGCGTTTTCGGACGAAAACGTGTACGTTTGCACTTCCCCGCCACAGGGAAGCTGCTAGCCGGGAATTCTCTGCCTGGTTCTACCCGCTGCCCGGAACGCTACGCAGGGCAAAAGCGGTTCTCGTCCTCCGTGCTTGCTTTTTCTCAGAAAGAGCCGTGGTGTGCGTTTTCGCCGGAAAACGCGTTTTCGGCCGAAAACGTGTACGTTTGCACTTCCCCGCCACAGGGAAGCTGCTAGCCGGGAATTCTCTGCCTGGTTCTACCCGCTGCCCGGAACGCTACGCAGGGCAAAAGCGGTTCTCGTCCTCCGTGCTTGCTTTTTCTCAGAAAGAGCCGTGGTGTGCGATTTCGCCGGAAAACGCGTTTTCGGCCGAAAACGTGTACGTTTGCACTTCCCCGCCACAGGGAAGCTGCTAGCCGGGAATTCTCTGCCTGGTTCTACCCGCTGCCCGGAACGCTACGCAGGGCAAAAGCGGTTCTCGTCCTCCGTGCTTGCTTTTTCTCAGAAAGAGCCGTGGTGTGCGTTTTCGCCGGAAAAAGCGTTTTCGGCCGAAAACGTGTACGTTTGCACTTCCCCGCCACAGGGAAGCTGCTAGCCGGGAATTCTCTGCCTGGTTCTACCCGCTGCCCGGAACGCTACGCAGGGCAAAAGCGGTTCTCGTCCTCCGTGCTTGCTTTTTCTCAGAAAGAGCCGTGGTGTGCGATTTCGCCGGAAAACGCGTTTTCGGCCGAAAACGTGTACGTTTGCACTTCCCCGCCACAGGGAAGCTGCTAGCCGGGAATTCTCTGCCTGATTCTACCCGCTGCCCAGAACGCTACGCAGGGCAAAAGCGGTTCTCGTCCTCCGTGCTTGCTTTTTCTCAGAAAGAGCCGTGGTGTGCGTTTTCGCCGGAAAACGCGTTTTCGGCCGAAAACGTGTACGTTTGCACTTCCCCGCCACAGGGAAGCTGCTAGCCGGGAATTCTCTGCCTGGTTCTACCCGCTGCCCGGAACGCTAAGCAGGGCAAAAGCGGTTCTCGTCCTCCGTGCTTGCTTTTTCTCAGAAAGAGCCGTGGTGTGCGATTTCACCGGAAAACGCGTTTTCGGCCGAAAACGTGTACGTTTGCACTTCCCCGCCACAGGGAAGCTGCTAGCCGGGAATTCTCTGCCTGGTTCTACCCGCTGCCCGGAACGCTACGCAGGGCAAAAGCGGTTCTCGTCCTCCGTGCTTGCTTTTTCTCAGAAAGAGCCGTGGTGTGCGATTTCGCCGGAAAACGCGTTTTCGGCCGAAAACGTGTACGTTTGCACTTCCCCGCCACAGGGAAGCTGCTAGCCGGGAATTCTCTGCCTGGTTCTACCCGCTGCCCGGAACGCTACGCAGGGCAAAAGCGGTTCTCGTCCTCCGTGCTTGCTTTTTCTTAGAAAGAGCCGTGGTGTGCGATTTCGCCGGAAAACGCGTTTTCGGCCGAAAACGTGTACGTTTGCACTTCCCCGCCACAGGGAAGCTGCTAGCCGGGAATTCTCTGCCTGGTTCTACCCGCTGCCCGGAACGCTACGCAGGGCAAAAGCGGTTCTCGTCCTCCGTGCTTGCTTTTTCTCAGAAAGAGCCGTGGTGTGCGATTTCGCCGGAAAACGCGTTTTCGGCCGAAATCGTGTACGTTTGCACTTCCCCGTCACAGGGAAGCTGCTAGCCGGGAATTCTCTGCCTGGTTCTACCCGCTGCCCGGAACGCTAAGCAGGGCAAAAGCGGTTCTCGTCCTCCTTGCTTGCTTTTTCTCAGAAAGAGCCGTGGTGTGCGATTTCGCCGGAAAACGCGTTTTCGGCCGAAAACGTGTACGTTTGCACTTCCCCGCCACAGGGAAGCTGCTAGCCGGGAATTCTCTGCCTGGTTCTACCCGCTGCCCGGAACGCTACGCAGGGCAAAAGCGGTTCTCGTTCTCCGTGCTTGCTTTTTCTCAGAAAGAGCCGTGGTGTGCGATTTCGCCGGAAAACTCGTTTTCGGCCGAAAACGTGTACGTTTGCACTTCCCCGCCACAGGGAAGCTGCTAGCCGGGAATTCTCTGCCTGGTTCTACCCGCTGCCCGGAACGCTACGCAGGGCAAAAGCGGTTCTCGTCCTCCGTGCTTGCTTTTTCTCAGAAAGAGCCGTGGTGTGCGTTTTCGCCGGAAAACGCGTTTTCGGCCGAAAACGTGTACGTTTGCACTTCCCCGCCACAGGGAAGCTGCTAGCCGGGAATTCTCTGCCTGGTTCTACCCGCTGCCCGGAACGCTACGCAGGGCAAAAGCGGTTCTCGTCCTCCGTGCTTGCTTTTTCTCAGAAAGAGCCGTGGTTTGCGTTTTCGCCGGAAAACGCGTTTTCGGCCGAAAACGTGTACGTTTGCACTTCCCCGCCACAGGGAAGCTGCTAGCCGGGAATTCTCTGCCTGGTTCTACCCGCTGCCCGGAACGCTACGCAGGGCAAAAGCGGTTCTCGTCCTCCGTGCTTGCTTTTTCTCTGAAAGAGCCGTGGTGTGCGTTTTGGCCGGAAAACGCGTTTTCGGCCGAAAACGTGTACGTTTGCACTTCCCCGCCACAGGGAAGCTGCTAGCCGGGAATTCTCTGCCTGGTTCTACCCGCTGCCCGGAACGCTACGCAGGGCAAAAGCGGTTCTCGTCCTCCGTGCTTGCTTTTTCTCAGAAAGAGCCGTGGTGTGCGTTTTCGCCGGAAAACGCGTTTTCGGCCGAAAACGTGTACGTTTGCAATTCCCCGCCACAGGGAAGCTGCTAGCCGGGAATTCTCTGCCTGGTTCTACCCGCTGCCCGGAACGCTACGCAGGGCAAAAGCGGTTCTCGTCCTCCGTGCTTGCTTTTTCTCAGAAAGAGCCGTGGTGTGCGTTTTCGCCGGAAAACGCGTTTTCGGCCGAAAACGTGTACGTTTGCACTTCCCCGCCACAGGGAAGCTGCTAGCCGGGAATTCTCTGCCTGGTTCTACCCGCTGCCCGGAACGCTACGCAGGGCAAAAGCGGTTCTCGTCCTCCGTGCTTGCTTTTTCTCAGAAAGAGCCGTGGTGTGCGTTTTCGCCGGAAAACGCGTTTTCGGCCGAAAACGTGTACGTTTGCACTTCCCCGCCACAGGGAAGCTGCTAGCCGGGAATTCTCTGCCTGGTTCTACCCGCTGCCCGGAACGCTACGCAGGGCAAAAGCGGTTCTCGTCCTCCGTGCTTGCTTTTTCTCAGAAAGAGCCGTGGTGTGCGTTTTCGCCGGAAAACGCGTTTTCGGCCGAAAACGTGTACGTTTGCACTTCCCCGCCACAGGGAAGCTGCTAGCCGGGAATTCTCTGCCTGGTTCTACCCGCTGCCCGGAACGCTACGCAGGGCAAAAGCGGTTCTCGTCCTCCGTGCTTGCTTTTTCTCAGAAAGAGCCGTGGTGTGCGATTTCGCCGGAAAACGCGTTTTCGGCCGAAATCGTGTACGTTTGCACTTCCCCGCCACAGGGAAGCTGCTAGCCGGGAATTCTCTGCCTGGTTCTACCCGCTGCCCGGAACGCTACGCAGGGCAAAAGCGGTTCTCGTCCTCCGTGCTTGCTTTTTCTCAGAAAGAGCCGTGGTGTGCGTTTTCGCCGGAAAACGCGTTTTCGGCCGAAAACGTGTACGTTTGCACTTCCCCGCCACAGGGAAGCTGCTAGCCGGGAATTCTCTGCCTGGTTCTACCCGCTGCCCGGAACGCTACGCAGGGCAAAAGCGGTTCTCGTCCTCCGTGCTTGCTTTTTCTCAGAAAGAGCCGTGGTGTGCTATTTCGCCGGAAAAAGCGTTTTCGGCCGAAAATGTGTACGTTTGCACTTCCCCGCCACAGGGAAGCTGCTAGCCGGGAATTCTCTGCCTGGTTCTACCCGCTGCCCGGAACGCTACGCAGGGCAAAAGCGGTTCTCGTCCTCCGTGCTTGCTTTTTCTCAGAAAGAGCCGTGGTGTGCGTTTTCGCCGGAAAACGCGTTTTCGGCCGAAAACGTGTACGTTTGCACTTCCCCGCCACAGGGAAGCTGCTAGCCGGGAATTCTCTGCCTGGATCTACCCGCTGCCCGGAACGCTACGCAGGGCAAAAGCGGTTCTCGTCCTCCGTGCTTGCTTTTTCTCAGAAAGAGCCGTGGTGTGCGTTTTCGCCGGAAAACGCGTTTTCGGCCGAAATCGTGTACGTTTGCACTTCCCCGCCACAGGGAAGCTGCTAGCCGGGAATTCTCTGCCTGGTTCTACCCGCTGCCCGGAACGCTACGCAGGGCAAAAGCGGTTCTCGTCCTCCGTGCTTGCTTTTTCTCAGAAAGAGCCGTGGTGTGCGTTTTCGCCGGAAAAAGCGTTTTCGGCCGAAAACGTGTACGTTTGCACTTCCCCGCCACAGGGAAGCTGCTAGCCGGGAATTCTCTGCCTGGTTCTACCCGCTGCCCGGAACGCTACGCAGGGCAAAAGCGGTTCTCGTCCTCCGTGCTTGCTTTTTCTCAGAAAGAGCCGTGGTGTGCGATTTCGCCGGAAAACGCGTTTTCGGCCGAAAATGTGTACGTTTGCACTTCCCCGACACAGGGAAGCTGCTAGCCGGGAATTCTCTGCCTGGTTCTACCCGCTGCCCGGAACGCTACGCAGGGCAAAAGCGGTTCTCGTCCTCCGTGCTTGCTTTTTCTCAGAAAGAGCCGTGGTGTGCGATTTCGCCGGAAAACGCGTTTTCGGCCGAAAACGTGTACGTTTGCACTTCCCCGCCACAGGGAAGCTGCTAGCCGGGAATTCTCTGCCTGATTCTACCCGCTGCCCGGAACGCTACGCAGGGCAAAAGCGGTTCTCGTCCTCCGTGCTTGCTTTTTCTCAGAAAGAGCCGTGGTGTGCGTTTTCGCCGGAAAACGCGTTTTCGGCCGAAAACGTGTACGTTTGCACTTCCCCGCCACAGGGAAGCTGCTAGCCGGGAATTCTCTGCCTGGTTCTACCCGCTGCCCGGAACCCTAAGCAGGGCAAAAGCGGTTCTCGTCCTCCGTGCTTGCTTTTTCTTAGAAAGAGCCGTGGTGTGCGATTTCGCCGGAAAACGCGTTTTCGGCCGAAAACGTGTACGTTTGCACTTCCCCGCCACAGGGAAGCTGCTAGCCGGGAATTCTCTGCCTGGTTCTACCCGCTGCCCGGAACCCTAAGCAGGGCAAAAGCGGTTCTCGTCCTCCGTGCTTGCTTTTTCTTAGAAAGAGCCGTGGTGTGCGATTTCGCCGGAAAACGCGTTTTCGGCCGAAAACGTGTACGTTTGCACTTCCCCGCCACAGGGAAGCTGCTAGCCGGGAATTCTCTGCCTGGTTCTACCCGCTGCCCGGAACGCTACGCAGGGCAAAAGCGGTTCTCGTCCTCCGTGCTTGCTTTTTCTCAGAAAGAGCCGTGGTGTGCGATTTCGCCGGAAAACGCGTTTTCGGCCGAAATCGTGTACGTTTGCACTTCCCCGTCACAGGGAAGCTGCTAGCCGGGAATTCTCTGCCTGGTTCTACCCGCTGCCCGGAACGCTAAGCAGGGCAAAAGCGGTTCTCGTCCTCCGTGCTTGCTTTTTCTCAGAAAGAGCCGTGGTGTGCGATTTCACCGGAAAACGCGTTTTCGGCCGAAAACGTGTACGTTTGCACTTCCCCGCCACAGGGAAGCTGCTAGCCGGGAATTCTCTGCCTGGTTCTACCCGCTGCCCGGAACGCTACGCAGGGCAAAAGCGGTTCTCGTTCTCCGTGCTTGCTTTTTCTCAGAAAGAGCCGTGGTGTGCGATTTCGCCGGAAAACGCGTTTTCGGCCGAAAACGTGTACGTTTGCACTTCCCCGCCACAGGGAAGCTGCTAGCCGGGAATTCTCTGCCTGGTTCTACCCGCTGCCCGGAACGCTACGCAGGGCAAAAGCGGTTCTCGTCCTCCGTGCTTGCTTTTTCTCAGAAAGAGCCGTGGTGTGCGTTTTCGCCGGAAAACGCGTTTTCGGCCGAAAACGTGTACGTTTGCACTTCCCCGCCACAGGGAAGCTGCTAGCCGGGAATTCTCTGCCTGGTTCTACCCGCTGCCCGGAACGCTACGCAGGGCAAAAGCGGTTCTCGTCCTCCGTGCTTGCTTTTTCTCAGAAAGAGCCGTGGTGTGCGTTTTCGCCGGAAAACGCGTTTTCGGCCGAAAACGTGTACGTTTGCACTTCCCCGCCACAGGGAAGCTGCTAGCCGGGAATTCTCTGCCTGGTTCTACCCGCTGCCCGGAACGCTACGCAGGGCAAAAGCGGTTCTCGTCCTCCGTGCTTGCTTTTTCTCAGAAAGAGCCGTGGTGTGCGATTTCACCGGAAAACGCGTTTTCGGCCGAAAACGTGTACGTTTGCACTTCCACGCCACAGGGAAGCTGCTAGCCGGGAATTCTCTGCCTGGTTCTACCCGCTGCCCGGAACGCTACGCAGGGCAAAAGCGGTTCTCGTTCTCCGTGCTTGCTTTTTCTCAGAAAGAGCCGTGGTGTGCGATTTCGCCGGAAAACGCGTTTTCGGCCGAAAACGTGTACGTTTGCACTTCCCCGCCACAGGGAAGCTGCTAGCCGGGAATTCTCTGCCTGGTTCTACCCGCTGCCCGGAACGCTACGCAGGGCAAAAGCGGTTCTCGTTCTCCGTGCTTGCTTTTTCTCAGAAAGAGCCGTGGTGTGCGATTTCGCCGGAAAACGCGTTTTCGGCCGAAAACGTGTACGTTTGCACTTCCCCGCCACAGGGAAGCTGCTAGCCGGGAATTCTCTGCCTGGTTCTACCCGCTGCCCGGAACGCTACGCAGGGCAAAAGCGGTTCTCGTCCTCCGTGCTTGCTTTTTCTCAGAAAGAGCCGTGGTGTGCGTTTTCGCCGGAAAACGCGTTTTCGGCCGAAAACGTGTACGTTTGCACTTCCCCGCCACAGGGAAGCTGCTAGCCGGGAATTCTCTGCCTGGTTCTACCCGCTGCCCGGAACGCTACGCAGGGCAAAAGCGGTTCTCGTCCTCCGTGCTTGCTTTTTCTCAGAAAGAGCCGTGGTGTGCGTTTTCGCCGGAAAACGCGTTTTCGGCCGAAAACGTGTACGTTTGCACTTCCCCGCCACAGGGAAGCTGCTAGCCGGGAATTCTCTGCCTGGTTCTACCCGCTGCCCGGAACGCTACGCAGGGCAAAAGCGGTTCTCGTCCTCCGTGCTTGCTTTTTCTCAGAAAGAGCCGTGGTGTGCGATTTCGCCGGAAAACGCATTTTCGGCCGAAAACGTGTACGTTTGCACTTCCCCGCCACAGGGAAGCTGCTAGCCGGGAATTCTCTGCCTGGTTCTACCCGCTGCCCGGAACGCTACGCAGGGCAAAAGCGGTTCTCGTCCTCCGTGCTTGCTTTTTCTCAGAAAGAGCCGTGGTGTGCGTTTTCGCCGGAAAACGCGTTTTCGGCCGAAAACGTGTACGTTTGCCCTTCCCCGCCACAGGGAAGCTGCTAGCCGGGAATTCTCTGCCTGGTTCTACCCGCTGCCCGGAACGCTACGCAGGGCAAAAGCGGTTCTCGTCCTCCGTGCTTGCTTTTTCTCAGAAAGAGCCGTGGTGTGCGTTTTCGCCGGAAAACGCGTTTTCGGCCGAAAACGTGTACGTTTGCACTTCCCCGCCACGGGGAAGCTGCTAGCCGGGAATTCTCTGCCTGGTTCTACCCGCTGACCGGAACGCTACGCAGGGCAAAAGCGGTTCTCGTCCTCCGTGCTTGCTTTTTCTCAGAAAGAGCCGTGGTGTGCGATTTCGCCGGAAAACGCGTTTTCGGCCGAAAACGTGTACGTTTGCACTTCCCCGCCACAGGGAAGCTGCTAGCCGGGAATTCTCTGCCTGGTTCTACCCGCTGCCCGGAACGCTACGCAGGGCAAAAGCGGTTCTCGTTCTCCGTGCTTGCTTTTTCTCAGAAAGAGCCGTGGTGTGCGATTTCGCCGGAAAACGCGTTTTCGGCCGAAAACGTGTACGTTTGCACTTCCCCGCCACAGGGAAGCTGCTAGCCGGGAATTCTCTGCCTGGTTCTACCCGCTGCCCGGAACGCTACGCAGGGCAAAAGCGGTTCTCGTCCTCCGTGCTTGCTTTTTCTCAGAAAGAGCCGTGGTGTGCGTTTTCGCCGGAAAACGCGTTTTCGGCCGAAAACGTGTACGTTTGCACTTCCCCGCCACAGGGAAGCTGCTAGCCGGGAATTCTCTGCCTGGTTCTACCCGCTGCCCGGAACGCTACGCAGGGCAAAAGCGGTTCTCGTCCTCCGTGCTTGCTTTTTCTCAGAAAGAGCCGTGGTGTGCGATTTCGCCGGAAAACGCGTTTTCGGCCGAAAACGTGTACGTTTGCACTTCCCCGCCACAGGGAAGCTGCTAGCCGGGAATTCTCTGCCTGGTTCTACCCGCTGCCCGGAACGCTACGCAGGGCAAAAGCGGTTCTCGTCCTCCGTGCTTGCTTTTTCCCAGAAAGAGCCGTGGTGTGCGATTTCGCCGGAAAACGCGTTTTCGGCCGAAAACGTGTACGTTTGCACTTCCCCGCCACAGGGAAGCTGCTAGCCGGGAATTCTCTGCCTGGTTCTACCCGCTGCCCGGAACGCTACGCAGGGCAAAAGCGGTTCTCGTCCTCCGTGCTTGCTTTTTCTCAGAAGGAGCCGTGGTGTGCGTTTTCGCCGGAAAACGCGTTTTCGGCCGAAAACGTGTACGTTTGCACTTCCCCGCCACAGGGAAGCTGCTAGCCGGGAATTCTCTGCCTGGTTCTACCCGCTGCCCGGAACGCTACGCAGGGCAAAAGCGGTTCTCGTCCTCCGTGCTTGCTTTTTCTCAGAAAGAGCCGTGGTGTGCGATTTCGCCGGAAAACGCGTTTTCGGCCGAAAACGTGTACGTTTGCACTTCCCCGCCACAGGGAAGCTGCTAGCCGGGAATTCTCTGCCTGGTTCTACCCGCTGCCCGGAACGCTACGCAGGGCAAAAGCGGTTCTCGTCCTCCGTGCTTGCTTTTTCTCAGAAAGAGCCGTGGTGTGCGTTTTCGCCGGAAAACGCGTTTTCGGCCGAAAACGTGTACGTTTGCACTTCCCCGCCACAGGGAAGCTGCTAGCCGGGAATTCTCTGCCTGGTTCTACCCGCTGCCCGGAACGCTACGCAGGGCAAAAGCGGTTCTCGTCCTCCGTGCTTGCTTTTTCTCAGAAAGAGCCGTGGTGTGCGTTTTCGCCGGAAAACGCGTTTTCGGCCGAAAACGTGTACGTTTGCACTTCCCCGCCACAGGGAAGCTGCTAGCCGGGAATTCTCTGCCTGGTTCTACCCGCTGCCCGGAACGCTACGCAGGGCAAAAGCGGTTCTCGTCCTCCGTGCTTGCTTTTTCTCAGAAAGAGCCGTGGTGTGCGTTTTCGCCGGAAAACGCGTTTTCGGCCGAAAACGTGTACGTTTGCACTTCCCCGCCACAGGGAAGCTGCTAGCCGGGAATTCTCTGCCTGGTTCTACCCGCTGCCCGGAACGCTACGCAGGGCAAAAGCGGTTCTCGTCCTCCGTGCTTGCTTTTTCTCAGAAAGAGCCGTGGTGTGCGTTTTCGCCGGAAAACGCGTTTTCGGCCGAAAACGTGTACGTTTGCACTTCCCCGCCACAGGGAAGCTGCTAGCCGGGAATTCTCTGCCTGGTTCTACCCGCTGCCCGGAACGCTACGCAGGGCAAAAGCGGTTCTCGTCCTCCGTGCTTGCTTTTTCTCAGAAAGAGCCGTGGTGTGCGTTTTCGCCGGAAAACGCGTTTTCGGCCGAAAACGTGTACGTTTGCACTTCCCCGCCACAGGGAAGCTGCTAGCCGGGAATTCTCTGCCTGGTTCTACCCGCTGCCCGGAACGCTACGCAGGGCAAAAGCGGTTCTCGTCCTCCGTGCTTGCTTTTTCTCAGAAAGAGCCGTGGTGTGCGATTTCGCCGGAAAACGCGTTTTCGGCCGAAAATGTGTACGTTTGCACTTCCCCGCCACAGGGAAGCTGCTAGCCGGGAATTCTCTGACTGATTCTACCCGCTGCCCGGAACGCTACGCAGGGCAAAAGCGGTTCTCGTCCTCCGTGCTTGCTTTTTCTCAGAAAGAGCCGTGGTGTGCGATTTCGCCGGAAAACGCGTTTTCGGCCGAAAACGTGTACGTTTGACTTCCCCGCCACAGGGAAGCTGCTAGCCGGGAATTCTCTGCCTGGTTCTACCCGCTGCCCGGAACGCTACGCAGGGCAAAAGCGGTTCTCGTCCTCCGTGCTTGCTTTTTCTCAGAAAGAGCCGTGGTGTGCGATTTCGCCGGAAAACGCGTTTTCGGCCGAAAACGTGTACGTTTGCACTTCCCCGCCACAGGGAAGCTGCTAGCCGGGAATTCTCTGCCTGGTTCTACCCGCTGCCCGGAACGCTACGCAGGGCAAAAGCGGTTCTCGTCCTCCGTGCTTGCTTTCTCTCAGAAAGAGCCGTGGTGTGCGTTTTCGCCGGAAAACGCGTTTTCGGCCGAAAACGTGTACGTTTGCACTTCCCCGCCACAGGGAAGCTGCTAGCCGGGAATTCTCTGCCTGGTTCTACCCGCTGCCCGGAACGCTACGCAGGGCAAAAGCGGTTCTCGTCCGCCGTGCTTGCTTTTTCTCAGAAAGAGCCGTGGTGTGCGATTTCGCCGGAAAACGCGTTTTCGGCCGAAAACGTGTACGTTTGCACTTCCCCGCCACAGGGAAGCTGCTAGCCGGGAATTCTCTGCCTGGTTCTACCCGCTGCCCGGAACGCTACGCAGGGCAAAAGCGGTTCTCGTCCTCCGTGCTTGCTTTTTCTCAGAAAGAGACGTGGTGTGCGTTTTCGCCGGAAAACGCGTTTTCGGCCGAAAACGTGTACGTTTGCACTTCCCTGCCACAGGGAAGCTGCTAGCCGGGAATTCTCTGCCTGGTTCTACCCGCTGCCCGGAACGCTACACAGGGCAAAAGCGGTTCTCGTCCTCCGTGCTTGTTTTTTCTCAGAAAGAGCCGTGGTGTGCGTTTTCGCCGGAAAACACGTTTTCGGCCGAAAATGTGTACGTTTGCACTTCCCCGCCACAGGGAAGCTGCTAGCCGGGAATTCTCTGCCTGGTTCTACCCGCTGCCCGGAACGCTACGCAGGGCAAAAGCGGTTCTCGTCCTCTGTGCTTGCTTTTTCTCAGAAAGAGCCGTGGTGTGCGATTTCGCCGGAAAACGCGTTTTCGGCCGAAAACGTGTACGTTTGCACTTCCCCGCCACAGGGAAGCTGCTAGCCGGGAATTCTCTGCCTGGTTCTACCCGCTGCCCGGAACGCTACGCAGGGCAAAAGCGGTTCTCGTCCTCCGTGCTTGCTTTCTCTCAGAAAGAGCCGTGGTGTGCGATTTCGCCGGAAAACGCGTTTTCGGCCGAAAACGTGTACGTTTGCACTTCCCCGCCACAGGGAAGCTGCTAGCCGGGAATTCTCTGCCTGGTTCTACCCGCTGCCCGGAACGCTACGCAGGGCAAAAGCGGTTCTCGTCGTCCGTGCTTGCTTTTTCTCAGAAAGAGCCGTGGTGTGCGATTTCGCCGGAAAACGCGTTTTCGGCCGAAAACGTGTACGTTTGCACTTCCCCGCCACAGGGAAGCTGCTAGCCGGGAATTCTCTGCCTGGTTCTACCCGCTGCCCGGAACGCTACGCAGGGCAAAAGCGGTTCTCGTCCTCCGTGCTTGCTTTTTCTCAGAAAGAGACGTGGTGTGCGTTTTCGCCGGAAAACGCGTTTTCGGCCGAAAACGTGTACGTTTGCACTTCCCTGCCACAGGGAAGCTGCTAGCCGGGAATTCTCTGCCTGGTTCTACCCGCTGCCCGGAACGCTACACAGGGCAAAAGCGGTTCTCGTCCTCCGTGCTTGTTTTTTCTCAGAAAGAGCCGTGGTGTGCGTTTTCGCCGGAAAACGCGTTTTCGGCCGAAAATGTGTACGTTTGCACTTCCCCGCCACAGGGAAGCTGCTAGCCGGGAATTCTCTGCCTGGTTCTACCCGCTGCCCGGAACGCTACGCAGGGCAAAAGCGGTTCTCGTCCTCTGTGCTTGCTTTTTCTCAGAAAGAGCCGTGGTGTGCGATTTCGCCGGAAAACGCGTTTTCGGCCGAAAACGTGTACGTTTGCACTTCCCCGCCACAGGGAAGCTGCTAGCCGGGAATTCTCTGCCTGGTTCTACCCGCTGCCCGGAACGCTACGCAGGGCAAAAGCGGTTCTCGTCCTCCGTGCTTGCTTTCTCTCAGAAAGAGCCGTGGTGTGCGATTTCGCCGGAAAACGCGTTTTCGGCCGAAAACGTGTACGTTTGCACTTCCCCGCCACAGGGAAGCTGCTAGCCGGGAATTCTCTGCCTGGTTCTACCCGCTGCCCGGAACGCTACGCAGGGCAAAAGCGGTTCTCGTCCTCCGTGCTTGCTTTCTCTCAGAAAGAGCCGTGGTGTGCGATTTCGCCGGAAAACGCGTTTTCGGCCGAAAACGTGTACGTTTGCACTTCCCCGCCACAGGGAAGCTGCTAGCCGGGAATTCTCTGCCTGGTTCTACCCGCTGCCCGGAACGCTACGCAGGGCAAAAGCGGTTCTCGTCCTCCGTGCTTGCTTTTTTTCAGAAAGAGCCGTGGTGTGCGTTTTCGCCGGAAAACGCGTTTTCGGCCGAAAACGTGTACGTTTGCACTTCCCCGCCACAGGGAAGCTGCTAGCCGGGAATTCTCTGCCTGGTTCTACCCGCTGCCCGGAACGCTACGCAGGGCAAAAGCGGTTCTCGTCCTCCGTGCTTGCTTTTTCTCAGAAAGAGACGTGGTGTGCGTTTTCGCCGGAAAACGCGTTTTCGGCCGAAAACGTGTACGTTTGCACTTCCCCGCCACAGGGAAGCTGCTAGCCGGGAATTCTCTGCCTGGTTCTACCCGCTGCCCGGAACGCTACGCAGGGCAAAAGCGGTTCTCGTCCTCCGTGCTTGCTGTTTCTCAGAAAGAGCCGTGGTGTGCGATTTCGCCGGAAAACGCGTTTTCGGCCGAAAACGTGTACGTTTGCACTTCCCCGCCACAGGGAAGCTGCTAGCCGGAAATTCTCTGCCTGATTCTACCCGCTGCCCGGAACGCTACGCAGGGCAAAAGCGGTTCTCGTCCTCCGTGCTTGCTTTTTCTCAGAAAGAGCCGTGGTGTGCGATTTCGCCGGAAAACGCGTTTTCGGCCGAAAACGTGTACGTTTGCACTTATCGCCACAGGGAAGCTGCTAGCCGGGAATTCTCTGCCTGGTTCTACCCGCTGCCCGGAACGCTACGCAGGGCAAAAGCGGTTCTCGTCCTCCGTGCTTGCTTTTTCTCAGAAAGAGCCGTGGTGTGCGATTTCGCCGGAAAACGCGTTTTCGGCCGAAAACGTGTACGTTTGCACTTCCCCGCCACAGGGAAGCTGCTAGCCGGGAATTCTCTGCCTGGTTCTACCCGCTGCCCGGAACGCTACGCAGGGCAAAAGCGGTTCTCGTCCTCCGTGCTTGCTTTCTCTCAGAAAGAGCCGTGGTGTGCGTTTTCGCCGGAAAACGCGTTTTCGGCCGAAAACGTGTACGTTTGCACTTCCCCGCCACAGGGAAGCTGCTAGCCGGGAATTCTCTGCCTGGTTCTACCCGCTGCCCGGAACGCTACGCAGGGCAAAAGCGGTTCTCGTCCTCCGTGCTTGCTTTTTCTCAGAAAGAGCCGTGGTGTGCGTTTTCGCCGGAAAACGCGTTTTCGGCCGAAAACGTGTACGTTTGCACTTCCCCGCCACAGGGAAGCTGCTAGCCGGGAATTCTCTGCCTGGTTCTACCCGCTGCCCGGAACGCTACGCAGGGCAAAAGCGGTTCTCGTCCTCCGTGCTTGCTTTTTCTCAGAAAGAGCCGTGGTGTGCGATTTCGCCGGAAAACGCGTTTTCGGCCGAAAATGTGTACGTTTGCACTTCTTCGCCACAGGGAAGCTGCTAGCCGGGAATTCTCTGACTGATTCTACCCGCTGCCCGGAACGCTACGCAGGGCAAAAGCGGTTCTCGTCCTCCGTGCTTGCTTTTTCTCAGAAAGAGCCGTGGTGTGCGATTTCGCCGGAAAACGCGTTTTCGGCCGAAAACGTGTACGTTTGACTTCCCCGCCACAGGGAAGCTGCTAGCCGGGAATTCTCTGCCTGGTTCTACCCGCTGCCCGGAACGCTACGCAGGGCAAAAGCGGTTCTCGTCCTCCGTGCTTGCTTTTTCTCAGAAAGAGCCGTGGTGTGCGATTTCGCCGGAAAACGCGTTTTCGGCCGAAAACGTGTACGTTTGCACTTCCCCGCCACAGGGAAGCTGCTAGCCGGGAATTCACTGCCTGGTTCTACCCGCTGCCCGGAACGCTACGCAGGGCAAAAGCGGTTCTCGTCCTCCGTGCTTGCTTTTTCTCAGAAAGAGCCGTGGTGTGCGATTTCGCCGGAAAACGCGTTTTCGGCCGAAAACGTGTACATTTGCACTTCCCCGCCACAGGGAAGCTGCTAGCCGGAAATTCTCTGCCTGATTCTACCCGCTGCCCGGAACGCTACGCAGGGCAAAAGCGGTTCTCGTCCTCCGTGCTTGCTTTTTCTCAGAAAGAGCCGTGGTGGGCGATTTCGCCGGAAAACGCGTTTTCGGCCGAAAACGTGTACGTTTGCACTTCCCCGCCACAGGGAAGCTGCTAGCCGGGAATTCTCTGCCTGGTTCTACCCGCTGCCCGGAACGCTACGCAGGGCAAAAGCGGTTCTCGTCCTCCGTGCTTGCTTTTTCTCAGAAAGAGCCGTGGTGTGCGATTTCGCCGGAAAACGCGTTTTCGGCCGAAAACGTGTACGTTTGCACTTCCCCGCCACAGGGAAGCTGCTAGCCGGGAATTCTCTGCCTGGTTCTACCCGCTGCCCGGAACGCTACGCAGGGCAAAAGCGGTTCTCGTCCTCCGTGCTTGCTTTCTCTCAGAAAGAGCCGTGGTGTGCGTTTTCGCCGGAAAACGCGTTTTCGGCCGAAAACGTGTACGTTTGCACTTCCCCGCCACAGGGAAGCTGCTAGCCGGGAATTCTCTGCCTGGTTCTACCCGCTGCCCGGAACGCTACGCAGGGCAAAAGCGGTTCTCGTCGTCCGTGCTTGCTTTTTCTCAGAAAGAGCCGTGGTGTGCGATTTCGCCGGAAAACGCGTTTTCGGCCGAAAACGTGTACGTTTGCACTTCCCCGCCACAGGGAAGCTGCTAGCCGGGAATTCTCTGCCTGGTTCTACCCGCTGCCCGGAACGCTACGCAGGGCAAAAGCGGTTCTCGTCCTCCGTGCTTGCTTTTTCTCAGAAAGAGACGTGGTGTGCGTTTTCGCCGGAAAACGCGTTTTCGGCCGAAAACGTGTACGTTTGCACTTCCCCGCCACAGGGAAGCTGCTAGCCGGGAATTCTCTGCCTGGTTCTACCCGCTGTCCGGAACGCTACGCAGGGCAAAAGCGGTTCTCGTCCTCCGTGCTTGCTTTTTCTCAGAAAGAGCCGTGGTGTGCGATTTCGCCGGAAAACGCGTTTTCGGCCGAAAACGTGTACGTTTGCACTTCCCCGCCACAGGGAAGCTGCTAGCCGGGAATTCTCTGCCTGGTTCTACCCGCTGCCCGGAACGCTACGCAGGGCAAAAGCGGTTCTCGTCCTCCGTGCTTGCTTTTTCTCAGAAAGAGCCGTGGTGTGCGATTTCGCCGGAAAACGCCTTTTCGGCCGAAAACGTGTACGTTTGCACTTCCCTGCCACAGGGAAGCTGCTAGCCGGGAATTCTCTGCCTGGTTCTACCCGCTGCCCGGAACGCTACGCAGGGCAAAAGCGGTTCTCGTCCTCCGTGCTTGTTTTTTCTCAGAAAGAGCCGTGGTGTGCGTTTTCGCCGGAAACGCGTTTTCGGCCGAAAATGTGTACGTTTGCACTTCCCCGCCACAGGGAAGCTGCTAGCCGGGAATTCTCTGCCTGGTTCTACCCGCTGCCCGGAACGCTACGCAGGGCAAAAGCGGTTCTCGTCCTCTGTGCTTGCTTTTTCTCAGAAAGAGCCGTGGTGTGCGATTTCGCCGGAAAACGCGTTTTCGGCCGAAAACGTGTACGTTTGCACTTCCCCGCCACAGGGAAGCTGCTAGCCGGGAATTCTCTGCCTGGTTCTACCCGCTGCCCGGAACGCTACGCAGGGCAAAAGCGGTTCTCGTCCTCCGTGCTTGCTTTCTCTCAGAAAGAGCCGTGGTGTGCGTTTTCGCCGGAAAACGCGTTTTCGGCCGAAAACGTGTACGTTTGCACTTCCCCGCCACAGGGAAGCTGCTAGCCGGGAATTCTCTGCCTGGTTCTACCCGCTGCCCGGAACGCTACGCAGGGCAAAAGCGGTTCTCGTCCTCCGTGCTTGCTTTCTCTCAGAAAGAGCCGTGGTGTGCGATTTCGCCGGAAAACGCGTTTTCGGCCGAAAACGTGTACGTTTGCACTTCCCCGCCACAGGGAAGCTGCTAGCCGGGAATTCTCTGCCTGGTTCTACCCGCTGCCCGGAACGCTACGCAGGGCAAAAGCGGTTCTCGTCCTCCGTGCTTGCTTTTTCTCAGAAAGAGCCGTGGTGTGCGATTTCGCCGGAAAACGCGTTTTCGGCCGAAAACGTGTACGTTTGAACTTCCCCGCCACAGAGAAGCTGCTAGCCGGGAATTCTCTGCCTGGTTCTACCCGCTGCCCGGAACGCTACGCAGGGCAAAAGCGGTTCTCGTCCTCCGTGCTTGCTTTTTCTCAGAAAGAGACGTGGTGTGCGTTTTCGCCGGAAAACGCGTTTTCGGCCGAAAATGTGTACGTTTGCACTTCCCCGCCACAGGGAAGCTGCTAGCCGGGAATTCTCTGCCTGGTTCTACCCGCTGCCCGGAACGCTACGCAGGGCAAAAGCGGTTCTCGTCCTCCGTGCTTGCTGTTTCTCAGAAAGAGCCGTGGTGTGCGATTTCGCCGGAAAACGCGTTTTCGGCCGAAAACGTGTACGTTTGCACTTCCCCGCCACAGGGAAGCTGCTAGCCGGAAATTCTCTGCCTGATTCTACCCGCTGCCCGGAACGCTACGCAGGGCAAAAGCGGTTCTCGTCCTCCGTGCTTGCTTTTTCTCAGAAAGAGCCGTGGTGTGCGATTTCGCCGGAAAACGCGTTTTCGGCCGAAAACGTGTACGTTTGCACTTATCGCCACAGGGAAGCTGCTAGCCGGGAATTCTCTGCCTGGTTCTACCCGCTGCCCGGAACGCTACGCAGGGCAAAAGCGGTTCTCGTCCTCCGTGCTTGCTTTTTCTCAGAAAGAGCCGTGGTGTGCGATTTCGCCGGAAAACGCGTTTTCGGCCGAAAACGTGTACGTTTGCACTTCCCCGCCACAGGGAAGCTGCTAGCCGGGAATTCTCTGCCTGGTTCTACCCGCTGCCCGGAACGCTACGCAGGGCAAAAGCGGTTCTCGTCCTCCGTGCTTGCTTTCTCTCAGAAAGAGCCGTGGTGTGCGTTTTCGCCGGAAAACGCGTTTTCGGCCGAAAACGTGTACGTTTGCACTTCCCCGCCACAGGGAAGCTGCTAGCCGGGAATTCTCTGCCTGGTTCTACCCGCTGCCCGGAACGCTACGCAGGGCAAAAGCGGTTCTCGTCCTCCGTGCTTGCTTTTTCTCAGAAAGAGCCGTGGTGTGCGATTTCGCCAGAAAACGCGTTTTCGGCCGAAAACGTGTACGTTTGCACTTCCCCGCCACAGGGAAGCTGCTAGCCGGGAATTCTCTGCCTGGTTCTACCCGCTGCCCGGAACGCTACGCAGGGCAAAAGCGGTTCTCGTCCTCCGTGCTTGCTTTTTCTCAGAAAGAGCCGTGGTGTGCGTTTTCGCCGGAAAACGCGTTTTCGGCCGAAAACGTGTACGTTTGCACTTCCCCGCCACAGGGAAGCTGCTAGCCGGGAATTCTCTGCCTGGTTCTACCCGCTGCCCGGAACGCTACGCAGGGCAAAAGCGGTTCTCGTCCTCCGTGCTTGTTTTTTCTCAGAAAGAGCCGTGGTGTGCGATTTTGCCGGAAAACGCGTTTTCGGCCGAAAACGTGTACGTTTGCACTTCCCCGCCACAGGGAAGCTGCTAGCCGGGAATTCTCTGCCTGGTTCTACCCGCTGCCCGGAACGCTACGCAGGGCAAAAGCGGTTCTCGTCCTCCGTGCTTGCTTTCTCTCAGAAAGAGCCGTGGTGTGCGTTTTCGCCGGAAAACGCGTTTTCGGCCGAAAACGTGTACGTTTGCACTTCCCCGCCACAGGGAAGCTGCTAGCCGGGAATTCTCTGCCTGGTTCTACCCGCTGCCCGGAACGCTACGCAGGGCAAAAGCGGTTCTCGTCCTCCGTGCTTGTTTTTTCTCAGAAAGAGCCGTGGTGTGCGATTTTGCCGGAAAACGCGTTT